>NC_056749.1:857876397-858043897 GCF_019279795.1 Protopterus annectens
TTTTTGTTATCCTTCGTGTTGCTTACTAAGTTTGATGATCGCTTTTTGCAGTCAGCTTAATTATCTTATCCATATAATTTATTTTAGCCTTTAGATACTTATTCCTCCTTTATCTTCTTTTTATTGGTCATTTTGTTTCTGCACTTAATCAGATTCCCTGTTTGTGCTAATACTGCCATTTGAAAGAAAATGCATCTTTCCCATCTTTATCTGTTTCTTTACTGGTTAACCTTTAGTATATACCACCCTTAAAACTTTCCAATTGCTGTATGCATCTTTGTCTTTAAAAATAGGCATCCATGGGAAACTTTGTAGGTATATATTGGATTCTATATAATTTGTTTTACTAGTATGCCTGACTAAAATTACATTATTTGGGCAGACACTGGTATGATTTATGATGTTACTACTTCTGATTGGTCACTGACAGCCACATGTAGTTGTAACTGATGAATAAAATGTCCAGGATATTACTTCATCATGTTTGTTTATAAACACGTTGTTTCAAATTGTTTTCTATAAGGAAGTATTAAAACTATTTCATATTACTGGAGATTTTCTATTAAAAAACATTAAAACTCTTCATATTTCTGGGGACACAAGTCATTCTCCATTTTGTGCCAGGAGTCTCTAGTCATTATCCTGGTTTGTGCATTGAAAGAATCAATTAAGATTACAAGGTATTCGAAGTTTTGTTTGTAGGATTTGGGGTCCTGTATGTATCTATCAATGGTATAGTTCCCCTGCCCAGTTTTTTATTACTGCTCACTGTCTATAATATTCACCTTATATTTGAAAGAATGAATCTGCATAACACTGATGTGTTCCATTATGAAAATCATAACACCTCCTGCAGCCTCTTTTGTTTCTTGCCTTCAGCAATAAAATCTCCTACATTCTTCAGTTACTATGGCTACACCAATGTCATGTGAATGTAAAAAGTCTTCTGGCAGGAAACCCTGTTACTAAGAATTTAAACACTAGCGCTTGAGGCTAGTATTCTGAACCATAACATAGGAACAAAATTAGGCCTGGCATATCTCTCAACTATACAGATTTTCGCAGAATGTCCAGATTTTTGCCTCATGTTGTTGGTCTGTTTTTCATGAACTTGCAGTTTTCTGGCAATGAAGTTAAAAAATAATGACAGACATTCGAGCTTCAGACTTCATACCCTTCAACAAATTCATGATAATGCACAACCTGTTATTCTATCAACTTTCTAAGTTTGTAAGAGCAATATTTAAAAATTGTCCATTTTTAGGCCTTTGTCCTACTTTTATTTATGGCTTTGTCCACATTTTTTGCTCTAAGAGGTTGAGAGGTGTGCATGGGTCCACAAGATGCTTATCCATGTGTGCCTTTCTGCAGACACACTTAAATGTTCTTGTCCTCCTTTTCAAGCACTAAACCCATTAACACTTATGCAGTGTGGAATGTCACACCCCCAGCAGCCTACACACACATCGTTAAATTTCAGAGCATTTTCTGAATAAAGTAAAAAGCATAAAATAAACAAATGTAAATATTTTGTGGACAATGAAAGTTATTCAAAGTGTATAAGTAGCAATGTTATATGGAAGAAGTGTTCTTTACTGTGATAATAGTCAGTACATTCATTGGCTTTTCCATAAATACTATAATATAATGCATACAAACCCAGAGTCACCAGTTTGTTTTCACAGATAAATTATCATATCTTGGAACTGTAAAGCCTAGACATATATTGTTAGAACACATGTGTTAACAAGACAGAGGTTTTCACATGATAGCAAGAAATTTCTCTCTGAGCGCATCTTTATTGAGATATATATAGAAATATATAAAAACCCACTTTATTGTATAATTAGCAATATAAATAACACTGGATATCTCTTAAGATGTGCAACTTACAGTGCAAATATCAAAGTTAGTTTTCTTCAACAGCATCTAAGGTTTCACCTAATGCCATGCCAAATCTTGTAAGTTACTTGTTTTCTGAAGTATTAAATATATATGGAAATATTGCTTATTTTCTTATTTATTAACCAACAACTATCAATATCTTTGGCATTGTGTGATATAAATGGACACTGACAATGAATTTTCCATAACGTCATCATGGCATTTCACAATATACCCCCCAGTAGCTTGTAAGTCTGTCACTTATGAAAACACAAATAACAAGTGGAAAACAATGATGCTAGATATCCTTGATTAACAATCTTAGTAATATTCTATTAATTGCTCCTTGCTCTTTCTAATACTGCCTATTATTAGCAGGTAAGACCTTCAGTTAGAGAAGGTGACCCCCAAAAAGTCTGGATGCCTTAAGTTGCTATGGGTATTAACAGGAAGTATACAAAAAGATGCTAAAGACTTGAATAAATTAAGAGTGCTCACCTCTCTTGTCAAACAGGCTCATTT
Organism: Protopterus annectens; assembly: GCF_019279795.1. Lineage (NCBI taxonomy): Eukaryota > Metazoa > Chordata > Ceratodontiformes > Protopteridae > Protopterus > Protopterus annectens. Next base: position 857,878,804 of record NC_056749.1, read on the forward strand.
ATTATAATCCTGGTATAAATGTATGCCTGCCCATCAATTCATCAAGACTAACATTAAAGGTAGCAGAAGTAGCACTTTGTTTGATCTGTACTGGTAGCTTATTCCATGGGTGAGGAATGTGTTAATTTAGGAACCTATCCCTCCAGTGGGTCTTGTTTACTTGTTGAATTACATTCAGGATCCTAATATGGGTATCTATAGAGGTGCTATTTTTGTGAAAAAAGAATAAGATGCCAAATAGAATTGGATCTTTTCTGGCTCAAAAAGCAAGACACTGGTCACTTTAGAGCATTTAGTACACTATTGAGAATAAGGAATGCCATTCTAATCTATTGGGATAGTCGAAGGATTTAAAACATTTAATTTTCTTGGTAACAAATCTTTGGTGCCTTTCCATTCAAGTGATATCCTTGGATTGCTATGTCTATAAAGGTGCATTATATATGAAGATGGGTTTTATAAGGGAAGAGTACACTTGTAGAATGGTATTTTGGGGTTTTAAAGATATTTCCCTTGGAATTAAACTGGACTAGACAGAATGACTATAACAGAAATATGATCAGTTGACAAAGTGTTGGCCACATAAGCACCCAGGTTTGTTATGACCATCTCTGTTTGAAGAGGACTAACATTTATAACATATGAGGTGGGAGCAGTTTTTTATTTAGCTTGAGAATATTTTTGGCATTTTGGTATATGCATGTTTTAGTCCTTGCCAGAACTGTTTAGTATCAGTGGAGGAGGGGATAATAGTGTTCAGCTTACAGTTAGTCAGAAAACTTGACAACTATACTGCTGGGATATTGACTTGGATGCCTGCCAAATAAAATCCAAACAATGGAGGGCACAGCACTGACCTCAGTGACACACCGCTAGCTGTAAGTTTATGTTGGGATCTTTGGATAGCCACATTATAATATGAAGACACCATAAGGGTTGTGCAATAAGTTTGTCTAATTTTTTCAATGATACTATTATAAAGGATAGTGTAAAAAGACATGCCCAGGTCAGGATAAGCAGCATGCATAGACAGGCAACTGTCCACATGCTCTGTAAAAATTTTTAAGAATCGATTCAATAGAGAGGGTTTACTTTCACAAAACCAAACTTATTATGGTATAGATCAATTAAGGTGCCTACATTTGCATGCATTCTGCTATGATACACCATCATTTTATCTGATTACATATCTAAGGTTTCTCTTCTCTCCCCTTTCTTCTGTCTAGATTTATACCTGGCCAGACCATTTAAGTTGTACCCCTTTAATATTGTCAACAAAAGGTCAAGCCATGATTTTAAATCATAAGTCACATCCCACATCCCTAGACGACGTAACCAGACACCAAATGCTTCCCACCCCATAGCTCTGACCTGTGTTTTCACCGTCACTGCAGCCTCGCTGACAAGTCCACTGTAGCTGGCATTTGTGTAAGTCAATAAATACTGAGCACGTGCTGCAGTATAGAATGTCTCGACAATATAAGTGTTAAAAAAGGATACAATCTAACATAACACAGCCACAAAAGCAAAACAAGATTAGAACATAGGATGGATAATCACATATGCCAAAGGTGTCACTGGATGTAATCTAACATAACACAGCCACAAAAGCATACCCAAGATTAGAACATAGGATGGATAATCACATATGCCAAAGGTGTCACTGGATGTAATCTAACATAACACAGCCACAAAAGCATACCCAAGATTAGAACATAGGATGAATAATCACATATGCCAAAGGTGTCACTGGAAACGATACACCCAACTTTTACAAGCTATTCAATGATGAAGACTTGAACACGGGTCCATGTTCAGCCCTGATCCACCAAATACTAACGTTTAGTTAAGGTCCTTTAAACATTCTATGGACTACACAATTTTAGACAAGGCATAGATCATTTATGAATGGGAGGGTGCAGCAAGAAAATACGTTCGCTTAGATGAAATGTCATCTCATTTAACCTGCAAAACTCTAACAAATGCATCAACCATTTAACTGTCAGTATCACAATCAATAAGTTCTAAATAAGTGGAACAGTCCTAAGGTAGCAAAAAACTTAAATTGTCCACGTACCACTTAATTACCATTTTCTGACTCAAGTTCTCACTAAATAGATTGCAAAAGAATTATATAAAAAATGTTTTATATTCATCTGCAGTTTTTGCAAAACTATCGCAGTCTGAACAGTAGACCTACTATTTGGTTCAAACCTCAGGTAAAGAAAATTTGTCACATGCTCAAAATAAATTACTGTAACTGAAATTGCTCTAGTTTACTTAGGGTAGAAAAATAGCTGTTAATTAAACCCATGTTTTAATTCACCTGCAACCTCTGTAAAGTTGAATAGTAAATTTAAAGTGCCAAAAAAGTTTGACCTGATTAATGCCCAGATACGTGATCCAGGGATCCCATCAGAGATATTAAAACATGTACAAATTAACCTCTTTATTAAGGCCCAGATACATGATCCAGGGATAGGTTCATAGGTTCATAGGTAGGTACTAGGCTATCTGCCCGAGGGCATTTATAAGCCTAGCCAGAGTGTGTCGGCTTTCGCCACCCCATTGATTAAATGACTGATCCTCTGTCAAGTAGAGCCAATGAAGTGATCCCAGGGGTGTATTTTCTGTTACCCATCCACTCGTCAAGGTTTCTCTTGAAGAGTGTTAGTGAGGGGCTCTGCCTAATGTAGTTTGGAATTTTGTTCCAAAGCATGGGGAGTCTCTGTGACAGGAATCTATCCCTCCAGCTTGTTCTATTTATTGTTGTGGTGAGGTTTAGCTCACTAGAGCACATGGCTCGCAGTGACTTGGATTTCTTTAGATGGAGCATGTCCATTAATTCTGAGTTGGACATGGCTTTGTAAGTCAGGCAGAGATTACCTCTGAGTAAGCGATATGCCACTGAGTACAGCCGGGGTTTTTTCAGTCGGGCTGCACAAGACATATGTTTGAGGCTGGTAATCCTCTTGGTGAGGTACTTTTGTGGTCTCTCCAGCTGTTGGAAGTATCTTGTGAGGTACATCCCAAATGGGGCATTGTACTCTATGATGGGCCTGATGATCCCATGATCCCATCAGAGAGATTCAAACATGTACAGATTAACCTCTTTTCAGCTGAACATACAGCTGAACATACTAAGGTGAACTATATTTCAAATAGTTGCTTCCGTAAATGCTTCCTTTATTTTACCTACAGTTATTGAAACCTAAGCAGTATGTTTAAACACCTAGTTCACTAAGAACAAGGGTTACAGAGCATTATTCTGGGGCCAGTTAATAAAATTCACACACACGCACACAGACACACACACACACAGACACACACACACACACACACACACACACACACACACACACATATATATATATATATATATATATATATATATATATATATATATATATATAGAGAGAGAGAGATACATAGATAGATATAGGTCTGCATTCAGTAAAACCTTGTGCCCATTGCACCATGATGAGTACACAACAGTGCGTTGATCTGTAGTCAGTAAGCTGCTCTACATAATATGTACAGCCACACAAACATGGTAAACATCGTGGCATGATAATTACAGCATAAGCAGCTGAACTGTATGCTAATCAACCAATCCAAGTTGGAGGAGCTCTTCAACAAGCTACGAAGAAATTGTGTAGTCTTAGTGCAGGTTTTAGCCTTGAATTCCAAAATCTACTAGAATACAGCCACCAAAACTACACTATGTGGAATGAATGTTAGGGGCTGCTGTTGCTCTTCTGCATGTGTATGTGCAACAGGCCCAAGGCTATGCTACTGCTGCTGCTGCTAACAGACCTCAGCCAAGAAGGAGAAGAGTGTTTAGACCATGTTTAACTTTTCATGGCCTGCGTAAGATGGAAATAGTAGAGTGCTACAGGGTGGATAGAGATAAACTACAGGAACTCTGCAACCTCTGTCTTCCTCAACTGAGAGTAAGGGCAAACCGAGGGGAACCAATACCTGTTGAGTCTAAGGTATGTGCAGCACTTAGAATATTAGCTACAGTACCCTTCTAGAGACCAACACTGTATATGCTGGGGGTATCAGAGGGATCAACATTCAGGACCCTACATCAATTCCTGAATGCTATGTTACAGAATTCCAGGGACTACATACATTTTCCCCTGTACACTTGAGAAGAGAGCTACAACTATGCAGGATTTCTACCCCATGGCACAATTTCCTGATGTCCTGTGTGCCGTAGACTACATGCATGTTAAGATCAAAACACCACCTGTGGAACAGGGAAGGCTGTGCATAAACAGAAATGGCTTCTACTGTGCTAACTGTTAGATTGTGTGTAACACCAAGGCAAACGTCTTGAATGTGTGTGCCAGCAACCATGGCAGTTACCACAACTCCTGTATCTTACACTATTCTCAGCTCTATCAGAGGATTTCTAGGGGGAATATCCCACAAGGTCATTTACTAGGTGATGCAGGGTATGCACTTGAATCATGGCTAATGATGCCCATCAGAAATGCACACAGTGGAACACCATAATGAGGCACACAATCAAACAAGAAGTATTATGGATCATGTGCTTGGGTTGCTGAAGTCACAGTTCCAGGGCCTAGATACCTCAGGGGGAGCCCTGCTGTACTGTCCAAGTACTTGTCTTGAAATTTTCACTGTTTGTGCTAGCCATCACAATATTATTCTGAGAAAACAACTTTAACAAGAACACCAAGGGGAAGGGGCACACTCCCCACCACCACTGGCAAGGTCACCATGGCCACACACAGATGAGGACTCAGAGGGGGAACCATCAGCTGCTGTGGGTGTAGGCAGACATAGGCATGCACAATATGCCCTCATCCTAGCCAAGAGGTAACAGATAGCACACATGCTGACCAGCTAAGGGATATAATTTGCATCCTATGTACATACATACAGTAAGATTAACACAAGGCAAAGTTCACAATCTTTACTTACCCACTTAATGGAGGTATACTGCTAGCATCACACAAAGTCAACCACAAATGAGCACTTGTAACTGATGGATGAACAAGCTAAGTGTTGAACCTGGAATAGGAAAGTAAATTGGTAAGAACACAAATGAATGGCAGATCATTGCATACTGTTATTTGCTAATGAACCTAAAGAAGGTATGTGAGTTTTACAGCAATGACATAAATATGTGACAGGAATGACTTATGTGAATAGATGTCTGCCCTTTATCAACTAGTAGGTCTCATGCATCAAAGATACACACAGTACATTGACAATCAATGCATTGACTGAGTGTTCTGGTCTAGCTTGATACAGCTAATAGTGCCTGAATCATATGTTTTAGCTAACAAAGAGTGGTCACAGTCGGGAGATACTAACCACTTTGTTCTTTTAGGTGCTCCCCTTCCACAACTTACTGAATGGCTCTCAGTCAACCATCTTACCTGCAAGTAAATATGGAAGCCATTCCATTCAGCTCAAAGTTTTTTAACAACTGCTATAAGGTTAATATCCTACAACTATTGGATGTGGTGATTAAAGTAAGCTACTGAACTAGGCCCTAGTAAGGGAAAACAGTCCCCTTCCTCCCTTAAAACTACTAATACTACTGTAAAAATTGGCTAAAACACAATCGCTAGTGAAACTCTATCTAGTGGCAGCCTACAAGTTCTTAAAACTCCTAAACCTTAATTTAAACTACCAGTAGTCTAACCTGGAGTTAAGAACCATACAAAAGTTAATTATTTCTTACATAACTGGCTGTAAAATCCTTAAGAAGAAAATACTCATTCAACTAAACTAAATAAAATATGTACTCTGCATGCACTGAGTACAGGAATTTTATCTGCTTTAGCCCTGCTCCGCCCTGCTCCCAAATTCCACCCACCCCTAGGTATGCTAGATTTATACTACTAAACCACACCTCTTTCCCCTGTATACCCAATCAGCAACAATCTACCTTCTACTGTCTACTAGGTATCCTGTTTCTGATTAATTCTCTGCACTAAATTAAATTTCTGTATAATGCCTTAACCAGTAGCAATGTTCTATCTAACTAAACTGCTTATATTTTCAACAATACCCCTATTGTGTATCCCATACATACTTACTACCTATGAATACCGCTACTACTTAGATTTCTATTACCCAAATTTCAAACTGCCACCCCATTAGAACCAGGCAAATGCAAACACTTCACCATAACCCCTAAACACCACCAACCTGCAAGGCTCAGATACATAAACCCCAAACTTATAAACTATCAACAAATCTTAAATAAATTACTTAAACTTATAGTCAACTTCCACTATAATCTCTTAAGGAATGGAGACATCCACCCAAACCCTGATTCACCCACACTTGTAGAACCCAGCCCCCTTAATAATTTCCCACATATAACATAATTCCTTTAAGTAGACTCCTCAACTCACTACTGGCTTGCCATATAAACATCAGAAGTATAAATAACAAAGTACATAATCTCCATGCCCTCTTAGCAGTCCTGTCCCCTGATATATTATGTCTAACCAAGACGTGGCTCAAACCCGCTACTAAGGACAATGACGTTCTGCCTCCAGGGTATAACATATTTAGATTAGACCGGTCCACCAGGAAGGATGGAGGGGTAGCCATACTGTATAAGTCCACCCTAATTCTCATTAATGACACCCAACAATCACCCCAAGTTGATAATTCAGAAATTCTTATTACAAAATTACATATTAATGAATATAAATTCATAAACATAGTCTGTGTCTACATATCCACTGGCAAGAATATTGATGCCATTGAAAACTTCCCACATTGGGTTTCCAGTAACATCTCCCAAGAAACCATTGTTCTTGGGGACTTTAACACTGACTGGAACTCCTGTTCCCCTGAAGCTCCTCTGCCCATGTAAATCTCCATGGATTTACACAGACCATAACTTCCCCCACCGGGAATGGTAAACACAATAATAAAGAAAGTACCCTTGATTGGATACTCATCAGTCGCTATCCCCTGATGTACAAGTCAGGTATTCTGCCTAATGAAATTAGTGATCACTGTCTTACATATATAATCAGGCTCAAACGAACAACCCCCATATAACCAACTACAAGACAATCAGAAACAACAAAAACTTCAGCTTAACCAACTTCCAGAAGGAACTTAAGGCATGCAATTGGTATGTCCTGAAACAACTTCCACTGGAATAAGCAGTAGCTTACTTTAATAACAAATTCCTAGAAATCCTAGACTCTCATGCTCCTGTCTGCTCTATCAGAACCAAAACAAAATCTGCACCATGGCTCTCTAAAGAAAGCAAATATAAAATCTCACTCAGAAATCATGCATGGGCAACCTGGCGTTCAACAAAAACCCCATTTGACCACCTTAAATACTGACAGCTAAGGAATGATGCCAAAAAATCTATAATACTAGACAAAAAAAAAAACTTCCACTGCCATCTGCAAGAGAAACACCAAAACAACCCTCAAAATTTTGGGCCAGTATAAACAAACTTCTTCACCCAGGCCAAACTACCACTCCAACCTCCTCTGCCTATAACCCCAAATCTCCAGAGGATATTGCAAATTACTTCAATAGCATCTTCACTGAGACTAGTCAGTCTCTAGCCAATTGACTAACTCCCAACAGTGACTCTCCCAATTCTGCCACACCCAGTGCCCAATTCTCCTTTAGCTTTAAATCTATCCTTACATCACTCATTCGAACCCTACTTAAGAAGTTAAGACCTATCACTTTAGCAGCTGACCTCCTCACTGCAGACAAAGAGCTGCAGACACTAAAGCCTACCCTGTGTCTATATTGATCAATAGAACTTTCTCTGAAGCTACCATCCCCTCTATCTGGAAGATATCACATGTTATATATCTCCATAAAGGAGGCAGTTCCAATGAACTATCTAACTTCAGACCCATAGCTATATTGTCACCACTAGCCAAAATTATGGAGAAATGCATCCATGAGTAACTCATGTACTATCTTATTCAGAACAAGCTATTGGCCACCTCCTAGCATGGCTTTAGGCCATCCCACAGTACCCCAACAGCTATCCTTTCTTTCTCCAATGTTATTAACCAAAGTAGAAACAACAACAGACTATCCTCTGCTTTCTTTCTAGATCTCTCAAAGGCCTTTGATATGGTGAACCACCAACTACTTATCCATACTATGAAGGCCTCTCCTTAGATAATCACACTGTCCAATTGTTTCAAGCTTACCTGCATGGAAGACAACAAGCAGTCCTGTGGCAGGACAAGCTTTCTACTCGTCTGACCATAACTCTCGGAGTTCCCCAGGGCTCTATAATAGGGTCCCTTCTCTTCTCCATCTTTATCAATGACCTTTACACCATTATCCAAAATGCTACCTGCATTCAGTATGCAGATGACTCCACTTTGATCTGTTCAGACAACTCTCAGACAAATCTGCACTTACTAACCCAAAAGACCTTCAGCATTGTGGAAAATTGGCTATCTAATAGACAGCTGATCTTAAACCCTAACAAAACTAAGCTGCTTCTCTTCTCCCCCATGCACAGGTCTTCTCAACTACAATTTGCAATAACAGCTAATAATGACACCATTATCTCCCCTGACACCCAAATCAAACTCCTGGGAGTTATAATCGATAACAACCTTAAATTTGGTATGCATGTCAATAAAACTATCAAAACCGTTAATAAAAAACTTGGCTCCCTCTACAAAGTTAAGCATTTTCTCACACCACCTGCTAGAACCAACATCGCCAGGTCTCATCTTCTCTCCACCCTCACCTATATCTCCCCTCTTTTCTCCAACCTGAATAAAACTGATCTTAACAAATTATCCTGTTGTTATAACCATATAGCCAGATTTGCTACTGGAACTGCATACAGGACTCACCAATGTCATAATTGAAATCTTCTAGGCTGGCTTGAATTACCTAACCTAATACAGTTCAACCAGCTAATAGTAACTCATAAAGTCCTCTACCATCCTGAAAACACACCTGCTTTAAACAACATAATCGGCCCCTACAGTAACAACTGATCACTACTCTCATCAAACAGAATCATGGTGCAAACAACTAAGTCCAATAACTGTTTGCAAACTCAGCTGGTAAAACATGGAACTCACTCCCTACAGAACTAACCTTAGAACCCTGATTACCTCTATTCAAAAAGAACCTGAAAAAAATATTTACAACTCACTGGTTATGCCCCTGCTCAAATCCTGACTAGTGACCATATCCTCATTTTATGTGTTTTATCCCAAGTCCTTTGTTTCTATCTACCTAAACTAATTTTAGTTTATAAATGTGTAACTGCTGGATCAGTGTTTTGTTCTTTATGTAATATGCATCTACAACATGTTTGTCTATGTAATGTCTATGTAATGTCTTGCCTTGTGGAGCTTTTCTCCCTGGGCTGAAAATGAACATGTTATGCATTTTATAAATTGTATAACGGTTTTATCATTGTTTTGTTCCTTATGTATATGTATTTTACCACTTTTTTTGTCTATGTAGTGTCTTGCTTGTATCGATCTTTTCTCCCCGGGCCTCCGCTGAAAATGGACATGTTATCCAGTCGGATCATCCCAGTCGACAAATGTAAAATAAATAAGTAAATAAATAAATAAATAATAAATACAAAAACCTGTAAGAAAGCAGTACAATGTTCAAAAGAGCATCACAAACACATATATACCAAGCACTCAATCAGCTGTGCACTCTGTTCATTAGACAAAAGACTTGTACTATCCCTGAATCCAAAAGACAGAAATCATGGATATGGCACAGTTATCATCATTTGCACAGGGTGTTGTTTGGGTGGGAAGGAAGACTAGGCTGATACAAAAAGTCAGTGAATGTGTGTGAGTAAGACAAAGAAACAGGCAGACATTTGGATAAACCAACAAATGGCCAATGAGACAGAATGCATTGCAAGCTTCATGAATGACCCATGTAACTGTTGTGTGTGTGTGTGTATGGGCATTGAGCTGGAATGTGTGTGTGAGTGTCTGCAAGAACACAGCCAAGCTCTGCGCTAGCTCTATGTCCTGACATGTCAGACAGGTGTGAGCCGTGCTTGGTAGAGTTAACAGTTCATTATCATTGCCCCATCTACAAGAACTGGCTCTGCCAGAAGTTGCACTGACATGTCCATGCCCATGGTCGGATGTGCTGCTGCTACCCAAATGTGACTGCTGTCTGCTGGATGAACTTTCCTCATGAGTATGCCCGTGACCTCAACTCCATGGCCTACCATGTCTGGGTGTGAACAACTCAACCACTGACAGAGGAGTAGAAGTATCGTCACTACTGTAGTGTGATTGGGCACAGCTGTGCTGGCTAACAGCAGATGATGCTAAGGACCTACATCCACATAGATGCTTTTACCCTCCCAGCAGATGTTCCATCACAGATACTGCCTTTTCCATAGTGTCATTCACCCGATCCATTGAATAAGCCACATGGCAGAGGCAGTCATGCATATAAGACTGTGCCACATCTACAACCCTACACATGTCCTCAGAGGCCCTAATTGAATGTGCCTGTCTTCCATGAAGGCCTTAAACATATGGCAAGTGGCACGTAATGACACACCAGGATCAGGTAGGGGTGGACAGCAGGCTGTCTCTGAGCACCCCTAACAACCCTCCTGCATGGTACCTTGCCAACATTTTGGATATGGCCAGAGTCAACTGGCACTGAAGCCATTGTAACCACACTACCCTGATCAAGTGTCCCAGCCTCCACCTGTCCAATATCTGAGGGATCAGTGGAATAGGTATGCATAGGCCTAAAGACTGTGTCTGAGGAAAATGCAGGGGATGGCTGAATGTCAACCTCAGTGTCAGAGTTAACTTCTGCACCCCACGACTGTGCATCTGTTTGGTCACCATCATCATTAGAGTCTACCGATACTCTGACATCATGTGGTAAGAGTCCTAAACTTCCACTGTCAGGATCGCCTGTAATAATAATAAGCAACAAATACAGGAATGAAATGAATACTACACTAAATATTTAAAACAATTTATATGATAAACTCACACAGGTCACACTATTGCAAATGGTACAGCAATACACTCACTCATTACACCCACCTTAACCATACATATAAATGCATATATCTGACAAATAATCATCAATAATCAAAAAAACATTATTTGCTTACCAAGTGCAGATGACTCCACAATTTGTAGGGAGGATGGTCCTGGAAGAAATGAAGCAATGGAAGGATGGCAATTAGACCTCACAATGGGAATAACACAGGGGGACACTGAATGCACAATTGCTTATTTGTCCAGTAAGAATAACTGTAACTGAAATTTGACTGACACCTCCATCCACATCCCATGCATAAGGATCAACAACTGTGTCATCTACATCTATTACGTCAACAATAGGTACATTAAAAACATCTTCCCAGGAAGTATCAGTCAAATTATATATTTTACTAGGCAAGAAAAAGCATAAATTAACATAAGTAAGCTTACCTGGAAACTGCTCCTGGGACACAGGTGTCTTCCCAGACATATCAGCACTGACATCAAGCACATGTTGGTGTGCAGTTTCCAATGATCTGTCTGTATTAATGACAGTGGACAGGAACTCTTCATTTGGTGCCAGTGTGGGCTTGGTAGCCTGTCCCCCCATAGCCATTTGTTCTTGGACAACTGCATCTGCTCTACTCCAAGCTGACAAAATTGTATCAATGGCCTGATGATGCACCTGATCATAAGTCCTGGTGGAACACCCTACAGCATTCACATCATTGACTATTGGGCTCCAAATCTGCATTCTGGCAGCTCTAACCATACATCCTCTCTCAAAGAGAACGGTGCATTGGTGCCTCAATGCCTGTGTTATGACTTCATTCTCACAGTCACTGAAAGGAGGTTTACGTGGATTTTTATGCTTGTATACCATAATCCTATGTGACATAAAACAGAGAAGAATACAACACATAAATATCAATAACTAAAGTCTTTCTTATGTAAACATTTGTCAACATTAAGCACTGGAAATACACATTTCAGTTATTAAAACTGAAGGTTATGTGGTTGTCACACCTCACACTCACACACAAACCAAAGTTTGTCCAAACCAAGGAATACTACTTTAATATTATGTTTCCCACTGAAATATCAGGATGCCTATGCCTTTTCAAGAGAAAAGCACTTGAAACCCACTTTTGTTGTGGCAACACACACACATGGTAGGTGGCTGTGGTTTCTTATTATATGATCGAAGATGTATTCTTTTGAATGCATCATGACTGAACTTGAAAGCAAGAAACAGCAAAATAGCGAAACGGCATATAAGCAATTTCTTTCCCTGCGAAAGAAATCACTTGGCCACCTCTGTTACTTTGCCATTTTCATCACTGTAGTGCGATCACAAAGTTGGTATATTTAAGTAGGGGGGTGGGGGCACATTCCCCCACATTGGAGTGTGTGGGGGGGGTGAAGCCCCCCATGTTATGTAATGTTTTAAAGTTTTTTCTTTTCTTTTCTGGAACATGAATTTTTTTCCCTTGGAAAAAAATCACTGTTTTAAGTGTTTGGGATTGTAAGCTTTTGCTTACATGATGTTGATAAATCAGCATTCACTTTTGTAAACATTCGCTGATTTAATATAGACCCCATGGCTCCCACACCCCAAAACAACAATCAAATGAAAGTTTGTACAAGCCAAGGAGTACCACATAAATTAAATTAGTATACATGCTTTCAACACAGTTATCAGAATGTGTACACAGTTACAAAAGAAAGCTCAGTTTTTGATTGCCAGTCACCTCTCACCATGCCCACTATTCCCCAGGAGGTGTTTCTGGTCCATCTCAGAAGGATAACACCCTGTGTCACTGACATGTACATTATATTTCTCTGCAATAATATGGAACATTGTAAAATGAAAAAAAAATAACAATAACACTTGTGATGAAAGTTAATAACCTGTCTTTCTGAGAAATGTAAATTCCTGACAGAAATGCATATGATAACAGTGAACTATAAAAACTGCATGCAGATAAAAGTTCCATTTTCCTAAAGGAAATATATAATTTGCTTTGTAACATGTTATAAAATCTAGAATGCACTTGAGAAATACAATCATATCTTAACAAAATCAGAAGCCTTCTCTGCAGTTAAATCAAAGCAAATAGCAATCTTCTGTTTTGTCCAAATACACAAGTATCCTCACATTCAAATTCCTAGCTATATATCATAGTTTCATAGTTTCATAGTTTAGTACTAGGCTATCTGCCCTGGGGCATTTGCAAGCCTAGTCATAGTGATGTGGCTTTCGCCACCCCATGAAATGGTACAAAAATGCACAGAATAGATTTAGAATACTGTGCCTCTGTCTAGTAGTGACACAGAAGGTCCCCTTATATAATAGAATTAGATTACTGTGCCCCTGTCTAGTAGTGACACAGATGTGACCCCTGGGGTAAATTTACGATCTCCCATCCACTCATCAAGATTTCTCTTGAAGAGAGTTAGTGAGGGGCTCTGCCTAACATGAACTGGGATTCTGTTCCAGAGCATGGGAAGCCTCTGGGCTATGAATCTATCCCTCCAACATGTCCTATTCATACTTGTGCCGAGGTTTAAGTCTTTAGCTCTCGTGGTTCTAATGGATTTGGATTTTTTGAGGTGGAGCATGTCCATCAGTTCCTGATTGGACATGGCCTTGTACGTCAGGCACAGATCACCTCTGAGCAGGCGGTATGCTACTGAATAGAGCTGGAGTTTCTTTAGTCTGGCAGAATAAGACATATGTTGGAGACCCTTGATCCTCTTGGTGAGGTACTTTTGTGGTCTCTCCAGCTGTTGCAAATGCCAGGTGAGGTACATACCAAATGGGGCATTGTACTCAATCATGGGTCTGATGAGGGAGGAGTATAGGGGTACAATGACATCCTTTGATCTGGATGTGAATCCCTTCATGATAAGGTGTGCAAGGTAGAATGTCTTTCTAACCACTTTGGCAATGTGGGTGTCAAATGAGAGGTCGCTGTCGACTTGGGTCCCTAGGTCTCTGATTACTTTTTCCATACTCAGTGGGTTGCTGTCTATGTGATAATTTGTGGGTACTTTGTTTTTTCCAAAGGGGATGACTATACATTTTTTGGCATTTAGTTTAAGGCCATGACTCTGGCACCAGTTGTCCGTTTCTCTGAGGCCTTTTTGTAGGATGTATGTGTCCGCTGGTGTATCGACTATGGCGCCAAGTTTGCAGTCATCTGCGAACTTTGTCAGCCACAACCCTCCCATGTTTGCTTTAACATCTGAGAAATAAATGCCGAACAAGAGGGGTCACAGGACAGATCCCTGTGGGGCACCACTTGTGACTGGCTTTGAGTCTGACAATGCTCCAGCGATTTTAACTTTATGGGTTCTGTCCTTTAGCCAGTTTGCAACCCATCTAGTGACATAAGGGTTTACATTTAAGCTGTTGAGCTTATCTATGATGCCTGAGTGGGGTATTGTGTCGAAGGCCTTAGCCAAGTCCAGGTAGGCTGTATGGACGGCTTTGCCCTCATCAATGGCTCTAGTGACTGTTTCAAAAAAGTCAACCAGGTTCAAAAGGCAGGATCTGCCCTTTACAAAGCCGAACTGGATGGGATCAAGTGTCTGTAGGTCCCCAATGTCTCTGTTTATGAGTTCCATAATGATTCTTTCCATAGCTTTGCAGACCAGGCTGGTTAAGCTTATGGGGCGGTAGTTCCCAGGGTCTGTAGCGGTACCCCCTTTGTGGAGTGGGACCATTGTTGCTGTACGCCAGTGTTCAGGTACATATCCTGTAGTAAGGCTAAGGTTAAATAGCATTTTTATGTGCGGGTTTAGCTCCTCTTGGAGTTCACGTAGCACGCAACCCAGGATACCGTCAGGTCCCATTGATGCTGTGTTTTTAGCTTTGATGAGGGCGGCTCTCACCTGGACATCTGAGATGACAGGGAGATTACATTCAGCTGGGATAAGTATTTCTTCTTTTGGGGGTGAGGGAGGGGAGAAATTTGCACTGAACCTGTCAGCCAGAATGTTGGCAATATCTGTGGGTTCAGTGTATTTTTTGTTGTTGTGAACTAACTCTGAGCATATCTGAGGGTTTCCGCTCAGGTTTCTAACATAGCTGAAGAAGGCTTTGTGGTTATATTTAGTGTCCTTAGCGATTTTTCTCTCAAAGTTGGCCTTGGAAGTTTTTATGAGAGAACGTAGTTTTCTGCTAGTGTTGATCAGAGATGTCTTCCCTTTATGGGATTTTGCTCTGTCGTGCAGTAGCTTCCTTCTTTTGTTATACAATTTGTTAATGGCTGAGGTCCACCAGACAGGACACTTGCCTTTGGTGGAGAGGGACTTGGATTTATTTGGGATTGCATGATCCATGCATTCTTGGAGATGTCCATAGAAAGCATTTGTGAAGGATTCAGCATTGTGAGATGTGGTATCCACTGGCCCAGTGGGTTTATAGGATACCATCTCAGTCTTAAAAAGAGTGAAGTCTGCTTTTGAGAAGTTTTTCACTGTGGTCTTTTGTGCTGGGGGTGGAGGTGGGATATGTATATCCAGGGTGATTAGTTTGTGGTCACATCTCACTAGTGAGGGGTATACCTCCAGTGTGGAGCATTTTGCCCTCATGTTTGTGATGATCAGGTCTAGTATATTATCTCCCCTAGTGGGAGAGGTGACTAGTTGTTCTAGTGCATTTGAATTTATGAATTCCAGGAACCTTTGGGCTAAGGTGTTAGGGCTAGAATAATGTACCCAATCTATGTTAGGGTAGTTGAAGTCTCCCAGTATGATGGTATTTTGTGATACATTCATATCCTCCAATGTCTTCAGGAAGGCTGAGTGGGGTTCCTAAGATTGGGAGAGTGGTCTGTAACATGCTACCAGTTGTATAGCAGTTTTGCCTATGGTTAGTTGTACCTGTATTGTCTCCGTTGCTTCATGCGTTGCTACTAACCTGGAGGTGTGGGTGTCCTTGATGAATATGGACACTCCCCCTCCCTTTGTGGTTCGGCCTGGGTTTTGGGGCCGAAAAGCATGATACGAGGTATAGCCTGGTAGCACTGGGGTGCTCTCAGGAGCCTTGAACCAGGTTTCAATTACTGCACAGACGTCGATGCTCTCCATACTGAGGAGTGCATCGAGTGCCTGCATCTTGATATTTAGACTTCTGGCATTGAGCAGCATTACCCTTAGTTTTTTTCCATTTTTGTTTTCTAAGGAGGTGGGTTTGTCTTTTGAGCCTTGCCTAAAAAAGGCACTATGGGGGTGGCAAGAGCCTTAGCCAATATCCGGAAGCCCAGTGGTGACAGGTGCAAGCCGTCCCTTGTGAAGCAGCGTGGCTTGTCCAACATGTCATCCCAAGCAGACAGACATTGGATCCCCTTAGAATGACACCAGTACTTGAGCCAATTATTAAAGCTGATCATCTTGTCTTTGTATTGTGGCATCATTCTTGGTGAGGGCAAGATGCTGCTCAGGGTCAGGGTCATACCAGCCTGGGCTACATAATCAGAGAGCTCTTCTATGTCTCTTTTCATGTAGTCCAGGGAGGTACGTCTCAGGTCATTCACGCCAGCTTGGACAATGACAGAGTCATATTTGTACTTGCTTTGGAGTGACCTGAGTGTGTGTGTTATGTGGCGGATCCTAGCTCCCAATAGGCAGCTCACAGTCACCCTCTCCTTGTTCAGCCTGGTAAGCTGGACATCAGTGTGTCTGACTATAGAGTCACCTATTACTAGTGTATCAGGCATGGTGTTTGGCCTTAAAGGCTGTGATTGATTGACACACTGATTTATTGAAGTATGTGTTGCATGTGTTTTGTTTTGAGGTGGTGGATTTTTGGATGTCTGCTTTGGGAGCCTCTGTTGTTTTGGTAAATTTTTTTATTAGAGCCTCCAAGTATGTCTTTGTGTTTTTATGTGTTTGGTTTGCAGTTGTGGGACTAGGTTTGTTGTGTGTGTGGTTACCATCTCCTCCTGTCTGGTCATGCCAGCCCTGAGTTGAGAGAGTTCAGCCTCCAATTTGGCTATATAGTTGCATCTCTCATGTATTTGTGTTTGTTGGGAGGAGGAGAGGGTTGTCTGTGTACATGAGACAATTGTAGCATTGTCTCAAGATACCCAGATTAACCAGCTGAACTGGAGAGGATGCCAGTAATCTACCACTCAACATGCTAGAACAGTATAAGGGAGTGCTGAGCCTTTAAGGGAAGTGGATATTCACAGGGGTGGTAGGTGGATGTAGTGCTTACTTAGTATGAGAGTGCTTACTTAGTAGAGAAGTTTTGAGAACAAGTGCTAGGCTTAAAATATAGCGAGTAGTCTGATTATGCTAAGAGTAGAGCTTCCTTAAGGGAAAATTTGAAGAGCAGACTTGGCGGAGCCAGAAGAAGTTTAACCTTGTTTAACTGGCGCTGCGCTATAATGCCCAGAGGCGGATTTTAAACAGGGAACTTCAAAAGAGCTAGAAATGGTCCAAAACAACCAATTACTACAGCTCTTGTGCTGAGGTCACTTCCTACAGGGACAGGTAGGCTGCTGAAGGCTACCCACTCCCACTGGTGAGCAAAGAAACTTCCTTCTATCCAAGTAAGGTAATGGACAACACAGGAACTGCACCACAGCCCAGAATACAGCAATGCCTGTAAACTGGTCTAAACTAGTCGAGGAGAGGCGGGAAAACAAGGATTATTTTTTTGTTTTTTTGTTTTTAGATAGAAACACACAGAAAATGCAGACACAGTAATAAATCAGTTACACAGGCTAGCACACTTTAGTGGGCAGCCTCAACAGTTAAATTAAACAAACAAACAAACAAACTTTCAATCAAATTCGACTAAAATGTAACTTTAAGTGCAGATATTAAATAATGCAGCAAACAGCTAAAAAAAACAGTTTAAGCTTGTTTAGGGAAAGCTAGAGAAGGTATTTCAAGTAAAAAAACAGCAAAGATACTTAAATCCAGAAAGTAGTCACTTTTCTGAGTTCTCTGTAGCTAGGACCACTCTGCAGGACCACGAGGAGCTTGTCTGAGTAGTATAGCCAGAAAAAAAACGCCCAGAGGCGGATTTTAAACAGGGAACTTCACACATTTATAGTGTAGATTCAGGCCTCTGAGCATGGTGAATATGCAAATAAGGTGTGAACTCATTAGAATTGCTGAATCCCAAACTTTTGATTTTGTGTACCAGGTATAAACATGGTGTAGGCTCTACAGCACTGTTAGTTGCTAATGGATTGCAAATGTGAATGATTAGTGGGAGAGAGAAGGAAAACACAACAGCAATTCAGACTATTAACAAAATGCAATACACAGTCATCCTCTGAGGGAGACCAAAATGGTTGCAGCCACTGTATATTAACAAACCAAAATGACCCATGAAAGGCAAATGCTTTATTCAGGATTTAGCACGTTTGTTCCTACCAGGAACTTCATTAAAATCTAAAAGGGCTGCACACATCCCTTACTTACAGTGTAATAAATGCATAAATAAATGAGTAAAAATAATAGCAAGTGAACATAACCAAAGTTTGTCCACAAACATGTTTTAACATCAAATAATGGTCCATTATTTTGCCTTGTGTAGGAGTTAGTGTAAATAAGGAAAATAAGCTTTAAAAACATATACCTCTTTCAATATAGTGTTAGAAAAGCATGCTGTGCCATGTCCCTAAAATAATGTGAACAATGTGTGCACCATAAAAACAGTAAATAAGTAATAAAGCAAAACTGAAACATTACATTATTTAAAACATTTAACATTTCTCTGAGTAGTTTATTAATAATAAACATCTCTAACAAATGCAATACTAAGTGTTTCTAATAATTTGGCATTTTTATTTTAATTTTAGTTATACTATATAGGAGGCCTGTATATAAGGAAGTGATGAATGCAGCCCTTTTAGATTCTGATGAAGTTGCTGGTAGGAATGAAAGCAGTAAATCCTGAATAAAGCATTTAGCTCTCACCGCTCATTTTTGGTTTGGTTATATTCAGTGGATTTATTTGTAGTCATTTTGGTCTCCCTAAGAGGTTAATGGTGTTTTGCATTGGTCATTTGTCTTTTACTCCCTCCACTGTCCTTTTGCAGCAATTCAGACTACCTTACCTGCATTGGTTGTGTCACTGACGATACATATACAAAGTGCATAAGTAACTTTAGCAAGCTTTAAAATGTAACTAAACAGCACACATTTATCATGTTTATGCTACTATAGACAAAAAACGCCCCTGCCTGTGCTGATAAATGTTTTACACTCTCAAATACTTGTTATCATACAGTTATAGGAGAAGGATACAAAATGCACTATAGACTGCATTTCTGAGAGTACAGCATAGATTAGAGAAGACTGAATACCATACAAAGAGAAGACAGAGCTGCATTAGTGCATACATATTCGCAAACGTTTGTATGATCAGTCATTGCACTAAATATGTAAGCAACACACGTACAAACAAATGAATACTGTAGAGAAAATGTGAATTGCTTGTATGCACATGATTTGCTTTCCTGCTGCAAAGTTGTTTCTGTGGCAAGGAGAGAACAAACTCCCACTGTATAGGTTCATTGCTATGATAGCTCAAATCTAGAGCTGTGTAAAAATCTGAGACATCTGTTAAAATGTTTTTTATAAATTTTTTATTACTATTAATATTTTCGCTGCCTGTGGCTTAGCACAAACACAGTAAAATGTATCAATACTTTTAATTTAATGGAAGTTGCCTTAAGAAGCACAATCCCTCTTAGTGACATTGGGCAGTGGCCAGCAGCTCATATTATAAGGACAGCATAAATTAGAGCTGTTGAATCAGCTGTGTGTGTAGCACACCTGGTAAAGATGTTGATGCGCAGAGCACATTAAATAGGTTGACCATGGTTCAAGTATCACATTTTTGTAATTATAAAAGTTAATAACCATTTTTTTACAATGATAATGTATTTTGCCTTTGCCTGTCTTATTTCCATACTGCTAAGCCATGCACAAAACACAGCATACTGCTGCAGTAAAAAAATATATTGTAACTTGCAAAAAGATACATTGTTACTTGTTTTGACAAACACAATAAGCAGTGCTGCAAGGTGGTCAGCATGCATGCACAATGCCTGCACTTCCACAACACCTGCAGACAAAAAAATATGTGTTGTAATTTTCAAAAACGATACATTGTTACTTGGTTTAGGCCTTCCTTCACACAAACAAGCTAAGCAGCATTGCATGATGTATAGCACTCGGGACAGCAGTAAGTGTAAAAAATATGCTCATTGCCCACCCTTTCCTGTGGCAACAGGTATAAGTTCATAACCTCAATGAAGGTGAGCCAGGGAATTAACCCAATGCACCCTAGATTTTATTAATGATCATCCACTTAATTTTGAACAAAAATTAACAATATAAAGATAATTATACATAAGCATAACTATGTATAACAGTGGATATCATAATTATACGTGTAACTGGGGGCATCCTGACAATTATGTTTCTGAAATTAAAAGTTTCTTTTCTGCCCTGGGATAGACTTCATACTACACAGCTCACATTACACAAGTCTAGCTGAAAAACAAAATGTATTGTGTGGTCTGACCCAGAACTCAGAAATCTTTTCTGAAAGTAATACAAGTATATGCATTTCCAGTATATTGTCACACATTACTCCTGCATCACACCTGAGAATGCATAAACCAGGACTTTGTCATGTCACACACAGACATGGTTAAATGAAGTGTAGCACCACTCACTCTTTAATGGGTATATGTAAGTTGGGAGTTGGCATAATGGTTAAGCTATGTGCACAGGGTTTGATCTCCACCTTAGGAAGGGAAACTAGGTAGATTTAAAATGGTCTATAAGGGAGTTAGCCTAGTACTTTCCTATGAGTGTATCTGACAAGCACTTTTTCTGTGGTAATGAGGAAACACACCTACATGGAAAAAGCACTTTTTCTATGGCAGTGAAGAAACATGCCTACATGGAAGAATATGTATCCTCTGTTTTACATAGGTTTGAATCCCACATTGTACAAATTACTTTTATCAGTGTGTAAGGCCCCACAAAATGTGTTTCAAGTAATAAAGTTTATACCTTCCAATACATGTCTTAAGAGTCAAGTCATTTAACAGGTATAGCAACACACATGCCATAAATGAATGTCAACTGTCACATTAACCTTCCTGTTTCATAACCTTCCTTCCTCTCTATCTGACAATGTTGTTCTCTGCTTAATATTGTGGCATGGTTGTGTGGGTTTGTGCACTGGCCATAAAACGCAATATCACACACTGGCAGGAAAACACTTGAACTGTTGTTGGATGATCTATGCAGGCTTGGAAGGAGCTAGGAAGGAAGAGAAGTCAAGAAAATTCATTGCATTCCATAAAGTGTCACAGCCTTAGGCTGCTGCAGGAGGACTGTACTGGGTTTCAGTATAAATTAGAGGCTTGGAAGAGTCTAACCAAGGATGTCTCCAGTGCAACTGGCATTCCATGTACTGGGGAGCCATGCAGTCATCATTATAATGAACTGAAAAGGCACATGCAGGAACAACTCATTCAGTGGTTGAATGAGTTTAGGATGGCTGACATCTCACAGTTGTGTAAGTATACAGAAAAAAGATACTTTAAAAGACATACAAAGCTATAGATAGTGAAGACTGGTATGCATAATGCTCTTCTCTATTTCTCTCCTCTTTATTTTTGGCACATGCTGAATGCTTAGAAAGACTAGGAAAAGCAAGAGGTATGTATGCAGCACAGATTAAGAATTATTATATTTATTGAAATTATTGCTCTTCCATGCATTACTAGCAAATTAAGCATGCATATCTTAAATGCAAAATCAGTCTTGCATGCTTTATTCTACAGTTGAAGGTAATTGCAGGAGTCAATTGTAGTAGTGCATTCAGCTGTTGTGGGTTCAAATCCCACAAGTAGCAAACACATTCTAATAAAAAAAAAAAAATATATACATATATATATATATATATATATATATAAATATATATATATATATATATATATATATATATATATATATATATATATATATGCGAAAAACAAATATTTCCCAATGGAAGGACCACGTACGTGAAGTATTCCCAAGCACAGTAAGATACCAACTTGTTAATCCAATTGTACTCAGTCACATTCAACAAGAGACTGTAATCACCGTTGAGTTTCTTTAAATCAAAGCCGTTTAATAAAGGATAAAATGTGAGCGCTTTCGCGGGCAAACACTCCCGCTTCCTCAGACAAAATACTCACTATAAAACTGAACTTTAAATACTCTAAACGAAGCAAATACAACCAATCAGCATCGTCCAACGTAACTTCCTGCAAAGATGCACAACACATTTACGATGAATTCCATTCAAGTAAAACAAACTACTTTCACTAAAATGCTAGAAGTGTTCAACATTTTAAAACATTTAAAACATTTCAATAGCCTGTGCACGTCAATTAATGTGCATATCAATTAGTGTGCAATAATTATACAACTGCAGAAACCTAAGTTTTAAAACCATTTCAAACTATATATAACTGTAAAAATCTATGACATCTTTAAAAATTGCTAACTATTATATGGTTAGCGCTTCACTTACTGTGTATATCTGTCCTCTCTGTCTATTTAAAATAATCCAAAAAGTGCGTATATAAGAAAGTAGTGGGATGTTCAATATCGCACAATCCTCACATTGTTTACCCGAAACCCTTTGTAAAACGTGAATAGCGTCGTCCCCATTGTGTGCGCATGGGCAACTGCGGTGATCTATACAATATTACAGTAGCTGTACGGCTGAAATACAAAAAATCTGTGTTCGTGAATGCCATGAATGTATAAAGCCAATAAAATGTACATATTTAAAACATAATAAAGTGCATATCTTCTAATGTTACAAGTCAATCCTACTGAATATATACCGCTAGGACTTATTAAAAATATATAAAGAGTGAATCCAACAGTTAAGTATGCATACAGTCCTATAAATATGAACAAATAAATACTTTGTTGCATACCATGAGCCCATAAAAAATGATGAATAAGAATAAAACAAATAAATATGTATGGATACATATAAGTATCCATATAAACATTACGTGTCAAATTGTGAATTCAGTAGCGCTAAAGCATGCAGAATCAATGTGGATCAAAGATAATGCTACAAATCACATTTGGGAATTGATGGATGTGGGTTCTGAATAGATGAATCAATGGATGGGAAACAGATTGAAATAAAGGTGAATGGGCTAAAAGGATCAAACAAGTCTACTATGTGTAGGGTCTCTATAGACGCCTCCTTTTCAAATGTGGTTTGATAGAGACAGTGTCATTAAGAACCCTGTCTCTGTGAGCTCCTAATCTCAAGATCCATTGGAGTTCTATTTCCTCTGTATAGGTGACAATGTCCCCAAGCCTTATGGATGGAGACACTACATGTAGAACTTGAAAGAGAAATTTGTGTTCATGACCCTCCTCTAATATATGTCTGGCCAGAGCACTACTGTTGTCATGTCTGTGTACACAATAGTAATGATCCCTGATTCGTTCTCGAAGAGAACGATTAGATTTGCCCACATAATATTTAAAGCAAACACAACAGTGGGCAACATATACCACGTTGCGGCTCAAACAACTTGCCTGCACCCTAATTTCCCACAGCCTTCCACTATCTGGGTGCTTGAAATAATGTGATTGATCAATATAGCAACATTGTGCGCAATTACCACATTGAACTGTCCTAGTACATTCTGTAGACTCTGCAGATGGATTCGATCTATGGCATAGTAATTGTTTTAAATTGGTCATATTACTGTATGTGTACCTTGGGCATGGACCTACAAGTTCTTTAATTCTATCGTCACATATTAAAATGTTCCAGTTCTGAGAAATAGCATTTTGCAAAATATTTACATTAGAGCTATATGGTATTACTAAACGCTCAGTCCTTGAAGTAATGGGAATTCGTGTTGCATTGCTGGTTGAATCAGAGAAAAAAGGGTATGCTCTATGTTTTCTCAATTCATCCATCTCAGAATATACCTCTTGAATTTCTTTAATGTTATATCCTCGCCCCATCAACCCTGTTTGTAAGTTAGATAGCTCTTGGTGGTATGAAACATCAGTGCTTGACAGCCTAGAAAGGCGCATTGCCTGCCCTTTAATAACATTCTTGAATATCCGGGGATTATGCATACTCTGTCGATGTAGAAATGAGGCCTTATAGCATTCTTTCCTGTGGACACTAGTTCCTATCATCTCATTTTCTTTATATATCTTCACATCCAGAAAATCAACAGCTTGTCTGGAATGTTTCAAGGTAAATTTGATGAAATTGGTTGCATCATCCAATGTTCGTTTGAATTCCATCAAAGTATCTATAGAGCCATCCCACAACAGAAACAGGTCATCTACAAAACGTTTAAAGAACAAAATGTGTTCATTGCCTAAAAGATGCCTCATTTCAAATTCTGCCATGACTAGATTGGCGTAGCTATTGGCACAGCTGGTGCCCATAGCTACGCCAGTCTTTTGCCTATAGCAAATGTTGTCATGCAAAAAGATATTGTTTACAAGTACAATTTCAACTAAAAAACATAAAAAATCTATCCTACTTGGGGTGAGTGTCCCTATTCTCTGAAGGAAAGATTTCATGAATTTCAAACCTTGGTCATTAGGTATACAAGTAAACAATGATATCACATCTAAAGTCACAAAAATTATGCCATCTGATAATGGAACATGACCCATCTTTTCATAGAGACTCTTCAAAAAATCTTCAGTATCACGTAGAACCCATTCATGTTTCGATAGACATTTCTTGAGTTGACTATCTAAGTAAATCGAGATGGGCTCAGTGAGCCATCCAGCACCAGAGACTATGGGTCTAAGTTCTGGTTGCAGGGGATGTTTGTGAATTTTAGGTAGGCCACTGATCGTAGGTATTAGAGGTAGTTCCATGTGAAAATAAGAGTATTCTTGTTCAGTAATTAGTCCCATTACCTTGCATTCTTCCAGTGCATTGTCAACTCGAGTCTGTATATTATTTACTTGTTCCAATGGAATTATTTCATAGGAATCACTGTTTAGGAGTTGGGTCATTTTACGAGAGTAGTATCGCATGTCGAGTACCACTATTGGACCACCCTTGTCAGCTGGTCTAATCATTATACCTGGATTTCGACGCAAGTTGTATAGGGCTTCTCTTTCTTGTTTGGTTACTGAGCCCATCTCGATTTACTTAGATAGTCAACTCAAGAAATGTCTATCGAAACATGAATGGGTTCTACGTGATACTGAAGATTTTTTGAAGAGTCTCTATGAAAAGATGGGTCATGTTCCATTATCAGATGGCATAATTTTTGTGACTTTAGACGTGATATCATTGTTTACTTGTATACCTAATGACCAAGGTTTGAAATTCATGAAATCTTTCCTTCAGAGAATAGGGACACTCACCCCAAGTAGGATAGATTTTTTATGTTTTTTAGTTGAAATTGTACTTGTAAACAATATCTTTTTGCATGACAACATTTGCTATAGGCAAAAGACTGGCGTAGCTATGGGCACCAGCTGTGCCAATAGCTACGCCAATCTAGTCATGGCAGAATTTGAAATGAGGCATCTTTTAGGCAATGAACACATTTTGTTCTTTAAACGTTTTGTAGATGATCTGTTTTTGCTATGGGATGGTTCCATAGAAACTTTGATGGAATTCAAACGAACACTGGATGATGCAACCAATTTCATCAAATTTACCTTGAGATATTCCAGACAAGCTGTTGATTTTCTGGATGTGAAGATATATAAAGAAAATGAGATGATAGGAACTAGTGTCCACAGGAAAGAATGCTATAAGGCCTCATTTCTACAAATTCAGAGTATGCATAATCCCCGGATATTCAAGAATGTTATTAAAGGGCAGGCAATGCGCCTTTCTAGGCTGTCAAGCACTGATGTTTCATACCACCAAGAGCTATCTAACTTACAAACAGGGTTGATGGGGCGAGGATATAACATTAAAGAAATTCAAGAGGTATATTCTGAGATGGATGAATTGAGAAAACATAGAGCATACCCTTTTTTCTCTGATTCAACCAGCAATGCAACACGAGTTCCCATTACTTCAAGGACTGAGCATTTAGTAATACCATATAGCTCTAATGTAAATATTTTGCAAAATGCTATTTCTCAGAACTGGAACATTTTAATATGTGACGATAGAATTAAAGAACTTGTAGGTCCATGCCCAAGGTACACATACAGTAATATGACCAATTTAAAACAATTACTATGCCATAGATCGAATCCATCTGCAGAGTCTACAGAATGTACTAGGACAGTTCAATGTGGTAATTGCGCACAATGTTGCTATATTGATCAATCACATTATTTCAAGCACCCAGATAGTGGAAGGCTGTGGGAAATTAGGGTGCAGGCAAGTTGTTTGAGCCGCAACGTGGTATATGTTGCCCACTGTTGTGTTTGCTTTAAATATTATGTGGGCAAATCTAATCGTTCTCTTCGAGAACGAATCAGGGATCATTACTATTGTGTACACAGACATGACAACAGTAGTGCTCTGGCCAGACATATATTAGAGGAGGGTCATGAACACAAATTTCTCTTTCAAGTTCTACATGTAGTGTCTCCATCCATAAGGCTTGGGGACATTGTCACCTATACAGAGGAAATAGAACTCCAATGGATCTTGAGATTAGGAGCTCACAGAGACAGGGGTCTTAATGACACTGTCTCTATCAAACCACATTTGAAAAGGAGGCATCTATAGAGACCCTACACATAGTAGACTTGTTTGATCCTTTTAGCCCATTCACCTTTATTTCAATCTGTTTCCCATCCATTGATTCATCTATTCAGAACCCACATCCATCAATTCCCAAATGTGATTTGTAGCATTATCTTTGATCCACATTGATTCTGCATGCTTTAGCGCTACTGAATTCACAATTTGACACTTAATGTTTATATGGATACTTATATGTATCCATACATATTTATTTGTTTTATTCTTATTCATCATTTTTTATGGGCTCATGGTATGCAACAAAGTATTTATTTGTTCATATTTATAGGACTGTATGCATACTTAACTGTTGGATTCACTCTTTATATATTTTTAATAAGTCCTAGCGGTATATATTCAGTAGGATTGACTTGTAACATTAGAAGATATGCACTTTATTATGTTTTAAATATGTACATTTTATTGGCTTTATACATTCATGGCATTCACGAACACAGATTTTTTGTATTTCAGCAGTACAGCTACTGCAATATTGCATATATCACCGCCGTTGCCCATGCGCACACAATGGGGACGACGCTACTCACATTATACAAAGGGTTTCAGGTAAACATTGTGAGGATTGTGCGATATTGAACATCCTACTACTTTTTTATATACGCACTTTTTGGATTATTTTAAATAGACAGAGAGGACAGATGTACACAGTAAGTGAAGCGCTAACCATATAATAGTTAGCAATTTTTAAAGATGTCATAGATTCTTAGTTATATATAGTTTGAAATGGTTTTTAAAACTTAGGTTTCTGCAGTTGAATAATTATTGCACACTAATTGATATGCACATTAATTGACGTGCACAGGCTATTGAAATGTCTTAAATGTTTTAAAATGTTGAACACTTTTAGCATTTTAGTGAAAGCAGTTTATTTTACTTGAATGGAATTTATCGTAAATGTGTTGTGCATCTTTGCAGGAAGTTACGTTGGACGATGCTGATTGGTTGTATTTGCTTCGTTTAGAGTATTTAAAGTTCAGTTTTATAGTGAGTATTTTGTCTGAGGAAGCGGGAGTGTTTGCCCGCGAAAGCGCTCACATTTTATCCTTTATTAAACGGCTTTGATTTAAAGAAACTCAACGGTGATTACAGTCTCTTGTTGAATGTGACTGAGTACAATTGGATTAACAAGTTGGTATCTTACTGTGCTTGGGAATACTTCACGTACGTGGTCCTTCCATTGGGAAATATTTGTTTTTGCACATTTTTGGGTTGTTTCGCCTTGGTGTTCTTCATATATATATATATATATATATATATTAAATATTAATTCAACAAAATTCACATAAAGGCCATGTTGGTAACTAAACCTGTATTATTTTTAATAGAATACATACAGTATATGCATATTGTGAGGATTATTTGGAACAATTGTGGATCCTATTTTGGATTTTTTAAAAGTATAGCTAACATAAAAGTAACAATGTATTTTTATTGTAGTAATTTATTGTATGTGACATATAATGGTTCTAATTATCTTTTTTCCTTTTTTTTCCTCTTGCCCCATTCCTTATCTCTATTTTTTTATATTTGTATGTGTTCTCACACTTTTCTGATGTCATAATTTTCTGACAAACAACAAAATGATTTACAACACAGGGAAGCCAACCTCTGTGAATCATCCTGCCACCCCTCCAATTGCTGCCACAACAATGCCCAGCACATATGGGATGCAACCTGACAGTTCTGCCTCTTCAGCCCCTGCACTCCCTGTGCCCTCAATATCAGGTAGCATCACCCTATCAGCTGGTACAGTGGGTATTAGTGGAGGTGGGGATTTTGTCAACCACCAGGAGCTGCCAGGCATGGTGCATGAGGTCATAGACAATGCTACTGGTACATAACTCAGCCATCTGGAGAAGTTGTTTTGTAGGAATGCAGAGAAAACCCAAATGTCAAATAATCCAACAGGAAGCTGAGGAAGATGACAGAGATAACAGCTCTGTGGGTGAGAACTATATCCCCCCATTTCACCACTTTCCTATCTACCCCATCTTCACACATTTAATCTGGTCAAAAAACAGAATCACACACCACACACGTGGCAGAAATGCCCCCTAATAAAGACATTTACTTTTTGTCCACTACATTTGCCCAGAGTTTGGCATCATGCACCAATGCTGAGCAAAGGTGAATGTCTCTTCATGTCCTATGGTACTGGCCATCCTAGTGTGGTTACCTTCCCACAATGCTGCCTAAACATGCTGCGCTAAAGGAAAACAAAGTTAAAGCAGAGTAAAAGCAGTACTTTGAAACATTTACTCTAACATTTATTTAAACTGCTGAATGTATAAAAATGCAAAGCCATATGTGTACTGTTAACAAAAATTAGTTGACTGCTGTTCATTTTTATTCAGTACTTCACTGTAGTCATTGCTTCTCACATTTGCACAATTTATCACTTTTATTTATCTAATGCCATCCTGACAATATGTGCAAAAAAATGCATTGATATGGATTCAAACCTTATACCATTTGTACTTTAAACATACACCCACTTCCCACTTACACCTGGTGCCACATTCAGCACAATTCTAAGTGCTGACGGCTGTGTCTTACCACTCCGCATGCTTGTGCAAAGGAAGGCAAACCAATAGATATGTTGCTATTTTCCCATTTTATCAGAGGCCCACGTTTGGTTGTTGCTTAGCTCTGTACTAAAGAGAAGACAATAGCAGCAGTCCTTAATTAATGTCATACAGGTTATGACACATTTCCATTATAAACTACAATATGAACAACATAGTATCCGTCATCTATTTCCACCATAGCATATATGCATACATGCTTCTCATGTTCAAGTCATATTCATTAAATGTGAATCTCACATGTGCAAACACTTTGCCATCGATCACACAAACCAGTTGCTCAGTAGTACTCTATGTAAAGAGCTGATTGAAATGTATTACTATGTTTATTGCCCAGTTATTCTTCATCCCATCAAAATCCATGCAAAAACACAACCAAAGGGAAGGGACTTGTTAGTGACTGAACACATACTTACTCAGGCTCATATGTGCCCTGCACCCATGCACTTGAAAATGGTCATGTCAGTAATAGGTCAAATTTTAACTACACTACAAAAATACAAATCACAACTGCATTGTTACATCATTTAAAGCTTTATACGGACAACAGACATTCAGGTTGTCTTATATCATGTCTTACTGTGGACGTCAATTCACCACAATATGAACACACGTGCATCGACACTTACATCCATGGTGATCCCAAAATGTGTGTGTGTGTGTGTGTGTGTGCGTGTGTGCGTGTGTGTGTGTGTGTGTGTGTGTGTGTGTGTGTGCCTATAAGTGTGTAATGTATGCAACATAGTGAGAAACAGGTACATGTATGTCTCACTTCTGCAGCATGCATTCCTGAGGGCTTATTGCATATTGTTTCAGAAGCTGTCTTATAAAGTATATCTGTACATTGGAACCAAAACAGAAAATCCAAAAGTTCACACTTTTCATAGTTTCATAGTTTAGTACTAGGCTATATGCCCTGGGGCATTTGTAAGCCTAGCCATAGTGATGTGGCTTTCGCCACCCCATGAAATGGTACAAAAATGCACAGAATAGATTTAGAATACTGTGCCTCTGTCTAGTAGTGACACAGTGAAGTTCCCCTTATATAATAGAATTAGTTTACTGTGCCCCTGTGTAGCAGTGACACAGATGTGACCCCTGGGGTAAACTTACGATCTCCCATCCACTCATCAAGATTTCTCTTGAAGAGAGTCAGTGAGGGGCTCTGCCTAACATGAACTGGAATCCTGTTCTAAAGCACGGGAAGCCTCTGGGTTATGAATCTATCCCTCCAGCATGTCCTATTCATACTTGTGCCGAGGTTTAAGTCTTTAGCTCTCGTGGTCCTGATGGATTTGGATTTTTTGAGGTGGAGCATGTCCATCAGATCCTGATTGGACATGGCCTTGTATGTCAGGCAGAGATCACCTCTGAGCAAGCGGTATGCTACTGAATAGAGCTGAAGTTTCTTTAGTCTGGCAGAATAAGACATATGTTGGAGACCCTTGATCCTTTTGGTGAGGTACTTTTGTGGTCTCTCCAGCTGTTGCAAGTGCCGGGTGAGGTACATACCAAATGGGGCATTGTACTCAATCATGGGTCTGATGAGGGAGGACTATAGGGGTACAATGACATCCTTGGATCTGGATGTGAAACCCTTCATGATGAGGTGTGCAAGGTAGAATGTTTTTCTTACCACTTTGGCAACGTGGGTGTCAAATGAGAGGTCGCTGTCTAGTTGGGTCCCTAGGTCTCTGATTACTTTTTCCGTACTCAGTGGGTTGCTGTCTATGTGATAATTTGTGGGTACTTTGTTTTTTCCAAAAGGGTTGACTATACATTTTTTGGCATTTAGTTTAAGGCCGTGACTACGGCACCAGTTGTCCGTTTCAGTGAGGCCTTTTTGTAGGATGTGTGTATCTGCTGATGTATCGACTATGACGCCTAGTTTGCAGACATCTGCGAACTTTGTCAGCCACAGCCCTCCCATGTTTGCTTTAACATCTGAGAAATAAATGCCGAACAAGAGGGGTTCCCAGGACAGATCCCTGTGGGACACCACTTGTGACCGGCTTTGAGTCTGACATTGCTCCAGCGATTTTAACTTTATGGGTTCTGTCCTTTAGCCAGTTTGCAACCCATCTAGTGACATAAGGGTTTACCTTTAAGCTGTTTAGCTTATCTATGATGCCTGAGTGGGGTATTGTGTCGAAAACCTTAGCCAAGTCCAGGTATGCTGTATGGACTGCTTTGCCCTCATCAATGGCTCTAGTGACTGTTTCGAAAAGTCAACCAGGTTTAAAAGGCAGGATCTGCCCTTTACAAAGCCGAACTGGGTGGGGTCAAGCGTCTGTAGGTCCCCTATGTCTCCGTTTATAAGTTCCATAATGATTCTTTCCATAGCTTTACAGACCAGGCTAGTCAAGCTTATGGGGCGGTAGTTTCCAGGGTCTGTAGAGGCACCCCCCTTGTGGAATGGGACCACAGTTGCTGTATGCCAGTGTTCAGGTACATATCCTGAAGTAAGGCTAAGGTTAAATAGCATTTTTATGTGTGGGTTTAGCTCCTCTTGGAGTTCACGTAACAATCACCCCGGGATACCGTCAGGTCCCATTGATGCTGTGTTTTTTGTTTTGTTTAGGGCAGTCCTCACTTGGACATCTGAGATGACAGGGAGATTATATTCAGCTGGGATAAGTATTTCTTCTTTTGGGGGTGAAGGAGGTGAGAAATTTGCACTGAACCTGTCAGCCAGAATTTTAGCAATATCTGTGGGTTCAGTGTATTTTTTGTTGTTGTGAACCAACTCTGAGCATAGAACAAAATACCAAGAAGAGGCAGAATAACAAACTTAGCGTACTGTAGTTTATTGTCCGCTTTCATCCGTAGACTTCGTCAGAATAAAAAGCCATCAACATTCAAAGTATTTATAACAGCATCAATCAAAAAGTTAATTAAACAAGCATCAATTAAACAATTAAAAATTCAATTGAAACATTTAAAGACACAAAATCAAATAAAAAAGGAACTGAAATCAACTGATTTATTTACAGACAGTTCCCTGTACTTTAAAAAACATTTGACATTGATGGTATCATTAAGACCAGGGTGGACATCAGAGTTAAGTCTAATTTGCCATAATGTTTCACGCTGTTCTAAATCGTTCTTAAAATCCCCACCTCTTAAATTAGGTTTGGCAACCTCTAGAACAGAAAACAAAAACTTTTTAAATGAGGGGCAACCAGCAGAATGTTTAAATAAAGCATTGTTTTCGTCCTTATGTTTAATAGCATAAAGATGCTCTCTGATGCGTGTCTTTAGACATCTATTGGTCATGCCAACATAAAAACATGAACAACTAGAACAAATGCTGATATATACCACACCTTTCGTGTTGCAATTAACAAAACTGGGCACACTGATAGTTTTTCCATAACTGTCAAGACTGATATATGGTCCCTCATAAATATACCTGCACATGTTGCATTCATGACAGCAATACATGCCTCTCCTATCAGAGATGATGTTAATGTTTTGGGGTTCACTAAACTGTAAAGCTTTCTTAATATTAAAGCCGTTCTTAAAAACAAAAAATGGTTTATTACCTAATACTTGGAACAAATCCAAGTTACCTCGAATCACCCTCCAGTTCTTTCTAACTATATTCTGCTGGTTGCCCCTCATTTAAAAAGTTTTTGTTTTCTGTTCTAGAGGTCATAACAAATGAAAACTCATTAGTTTGCATACAGCATATCTCCTGTGTCTTGCTGTGAGCCAATCATTATTGTATCTCAAGGTATCAAATGTCTGGTATCCTAGTGGCAGAACTATCCAGTAGCAACAAAGTTAATGATTTGCATACAGCATAAATCCTGCTTCTTGCGTGGCAAGCCGGTACGTAAAAATTAACTGCCAATCATTAGCAGACCAGAGTTCTGCTGTGGTGACCCCTAACTGGGAAAAGCCGAAAGACACAGACAAACAAATAAATCCTGCTTCTTGTTATAGCCAATCATATTTATGCCTTCAAATATCCAATCTACAATTTTCTTGTCCTGTAGCTATCCAATAGCATTGAAGGGACTGAATTCCTTTGGTTGCCAGAATATATTGTTATCCAGTTCATTCAACAATATGCAGTACTTCACAGAAGCAAGTAGCACATAAGATACAGTTTTATAAGTGCAATAGCACTGGTTATGACTATGTGTCTGGAACATTGATTGGTTTATTCTGTCTTTAAATTCAGGGTGAGCACAGCTAAGACATATGATCTGATGAAGGCTAGTAAGCCGAAAGTGCTTAGCGTTTATCAGGGAATTTTACTGTGCTCCTATTTTTGTTGTTTTACTGAAGATTAAAGTTTGTTTTTAACATTTTTACAGCTGTGGTGGAACCGAGGAATTTTTCTACTACATTTCTACATTTATGCTCTGAGCCTTCAGCAATACAGCTACGTTTTCTTCACCTAGTAAACTTTAGTTTATTTTTGGCATTTAAATAAAACTTCCTTTAATTAATCAGCAGCCCTAGCAAATTATCTAAAACTTAATCAATTAGATTCTTTATTAACCAGATCTTCTCAGTGTGAGCCATGAAATCATACCCCCTGAGAATCAGATCTTTTATTATTGTGGACCTAATATGCTAGCTTATGGAAATAAGATACTGCCCCCATTCAAATGCTGCTGAAAAAGAAGAAAGGCCCAATAATGTAGCTCATTCCATGGTCTGCAATAATCTCCCGAGGTGTTGCCATGTCTTATCTGCCCTTACCTAAATGCTGTCAGCACCTAACCCATTCTGTGAGTACTGACAGAGAGCAAAGGTTTGTTCATGTCTCAAGGGAGATTGACAGGCAGGTAAACGTACATTCTTCCTTTGCAGATATCTGTATGTGCCCCCACTGCATCGACAAAAAGGTAAACTCCCTTTGAATGCAGACCAGTGGGGATGGAAAACAGCAATGTGTGTTGGCAGTATAATCTCTTTCTTCTTTGTGCTTTGTTTTTTTCTGAAAATGATTCAGTATACACAGCCAACAGTAAAAAGTATAGGGGTTATAACTGTACATAGGTGCCACAGAGGTAATGTATTACATTCACGTGTATATCTTTCCAATCTGTTAAGTAATTCAGTGATATTTATAGTTTTCTACTTTCTGTTATGTGTATAGATAAATATTAGATTAGCTGTCCTGAAGGGCCATTTTTAAGTAACTGGCTAACCTTAAAAATGCTGCTTTAGTGATATTTGTAGTTTACTACTTTATATTATGTTTATAGGTGAATATTAGATTAGCTGTTCTGCTGGGCCATTTTAAGCTTAGCCAATTACTTGCGGTGAGAATCAAACCCTGTATTGTATGTTTAAGGTCTGATGGTTTTAATTATTATGCCAGACTTACACCCTTAACATTCAGGGCCAGAATCAAACCATGTCTTGTATCTGTGAGGTAAAGATCTTAATCATTATACCAACCCCAAATATGAATATTTTTGCATTCTTAAAGATTTTATTTTTACTGCCTGTCACAAATATAGATGTAGAGCTTTTATAAATGGATGCTGCATTCAACATTTATCTGGAACAGGACAGAAACCTGTGTTGTATCTCTTTAATCAGTAATTACAGGCAGGTTCATAGCATGAATTCAGTACGAAGTTGTATCACATTTTTTTTCTTCTCTTTTTATCTTTTAAATCATAGCCTTAAAAAACAACTTTAACAGGTGACTATTAAATAGTGCTATAGCCTGGTCATCCATTTGCAGTTTAGAATAAACTGACTTTTTCATCTTGTGGTATTCCTTTTTAAAGTTCATTTGCTAACTGCAAAATTGCTATTTGTTGAAATTCACAGTTGCACAGGTAATCTTATAAGCAGACAGGCACATTTGCATGGGAATGTATCGTATCTTTTTTTTATTATTTTCAAGCTTAGCAGAGTTGAAATAATGCCAAGCTCATTATCTGTGTTTTATTAACAAGACAGCTTTGAGAAACCATTGATGACTCTATTATCAAAACTACAAAGTATGTAGTTGCCAACAAAACTTGTATCTATTGTTTTATATCCATTGTTCTCTGCAGGCAGTATGACAGATGTTTAAAAGTGTCTAGCAGCCATCAACAGTTTTTCATTTCTTTGTGTCTCTAGAGAACTTCTGCATTTTCTTTCTTAGTTTTAATGATATTTTAATTATTTTACATTTAACAAGATACAAAAGATGGGATGGACCCAGTCTACCTTCCTTAAATTAAAATCAATAAGAGGAGACTTAAGAATGGTGTGGGAAAGAATAAGAAATCTCAGTATGCACAATGGTATACGTTTACAACTTTACAGCTGATCCACTTTTGTACATCCTAAATGTATTTATAAAATGGGTTGGAGGATCAGTGATTTCCTCTGGACACTCACCATTCCAATGGGGGGGGGGGGTTAATGCACAAGAAAAGCATGATAAAAAAGAGAATCTGTTCTGTTATGAAATATGTGCACTATAAGTGAACTCATTTTCCAGAGCTGCCATTTCCTTTCTACTCACAAACTGCGGGTTTAAAAGGCAATGGTTTATTAAGCAGGAAAAATTAAAATCAATCAAGCCATCAATCAATAAATAAAATAAACAAGAAGAGAGAGAAAGAGACAGAGAGAGAGAGGCGTCTGAGTGTGGGGTAGTTAATGCTTTGCACTCTAAGTGCCTGAGAGCAATGCATTAAACATATTATTATTCATATTGTTTATGCATTTTTTGATTTATTTTATGAGAACAAAACATTAAAATTGCACACAGGCAAAAAAGTGGCTGTAAGTGTTTGGGCATGTGTGTTTGTGTGTGTGCTTGTGTGCGAGTGTGCTTGTGTGCGAGTGTGCTTGCGTGTGTGTGTGTGTGTGTGTGTGTGTGTGTGTGTGTGTGTGTGTGTGTGTGAGTGTGTGTATGTGTGCTCACATGAACATTTAAGATTTAATATGCATGTGAAGCACTCCCTGGGTGACACACTCTAGGATTCATAAATATGGCATTACAATTTACTTTCCAGGTGCAGTGTCTCTAAGCTCATTAATGATTACTACAGTTAAAAATATATGTGAATACTCCTTCTAATTAAGAAGCCCAGGCCTGCAGTGAGGGTACGTATTCCCTAATGTCAACTGAATAATACAACGGCAAAATCTAAGGAGCACTGAGTATGTATCAGGGGTGTGGCCAGAGAGTAACATTTTGCACTTGTGTTCTCTTATTGCTACTCCCCAACCTACCTTTCAGTTAAAAAAATTGAAACTTCCCTCTCTGTCTAAAACCATTAAATTGATATTTTTTTCAGTCTATGGAACTCTTACTGGAAGTGTTAATTTAGACACTTGTGGACATAGCATGGTCTAAAAAAGCCATGGTTTCTCCAAGTAATGTATAGAAAATCATACTCAGTGGAGTACAAAGAGTATATCTAGCTTCACCCCGGTGTGTATACTTGTCATTGCAGCTTAGTGCATTCACACAAACATAGAAACAACAAGATGGGAAAGCAAGCTCTCGGCCTTGAAGGGCTCACTGTACTTATCTGGTATATGTTTTAACATTATTAAAGGGTGAGAATGGGATTATAAGACAGTACGGAAAGAAAGAACAACAACAACATGGAAAGAAAGACAGCATGCAAGCTGCTGAAGAAAGAACAGGACGGGGAAGGAAAAGTAGGGTCAGGTGTTGGGGGCGCAAGTACCCATTTTCTATATAACAAGAAGGAAAGGTGTGGAAGGAAGGAACAAAGGCAATGTAAGGGAACAGTAAACAGGTAAGGGAGATAGGATACATAGCAGGATCACATGCACAAGCATACACAACAGACAGGAATGACAGGGGAGGTGCTGACACACTGAAGGAGGAGGATCCCAGTGGAAAGGGAGGAATCAGACAAATGGAGAAAAGACGATGGTGATGGGGAAGAGTGGGCAACACATAAGGGAGGATAGACACAGAAAAGGAAGGGGAACACTAAGATGGAGATAGAGTGGGTATAACCTCCACTATCACTCTGCTAGTACATGACCCAGTAGGAATCTTATTTACCATCATATGCAACCCCACCACTGGATCCTAGGTGTGATGGAGTGGTCACTGTCTGGCAGAGATCTGATTTTGCAAGCCAAAGGACAAGCCTTTCCAGGTGGCTGATTTGAGCATCCAGATGCTTGTTCAACAGCTCCCCAAGCAGCACTGCTAGCTGCTTCTACTTGACACACTGGCCACATCTGCAGGCAAAGCCTCAGATGGGAACACTAGCACTCCTGCCAGGTGACACACTATCTTCTGATGCTGGTTATGGGGAGATGAAACCTAGCTGCAGATGTTCCTAGTGATGATGGATAGTGAGGGCTGGTGGCCTGTGATGTTAGTGATAATGGATAGTGGAGGCTGGTGGCCTGTGGTGTTAGTGATGATGGATAGTGGGGGCTGGTAGCCTGTGGTGTTAGTGATGATGGATAGTGGTGGCCGGTGGCCTGTGGTGTTAGTGATGATGTAAAATGGGGGCTGGTGGCCTGTGGTGTTAGTGATGAAGGGTAGTGGGGGCTGGTGGCCTGTGGTGTTAGTGATGATGGATAGTGGGGGCTGGTGGCCTGTGGTGTTTGTGATGATGGATAGTGGGGGCTGGTGGCCTGTGGTGGTAGTGATGATGGATAGTGGGGCTGGTGGCCTGTGGTGTTAGTGATGCTAGATAGTGGTGGGCGATGGCCTGTGGTGTTAGTAATGATGGATAGCGGTGGTCTGTGGCCTGTAGTGTTAGTAATGATGGATAGTGGGGGCTGGTGGCCTGTGGTGTTAGTGATGAAGGGTAGTGGAGGCTAGTGGCCTTTGGTGTTAGTGATGATGGATAGTGGGGGCTGGTGGCCTGTGGTATAGCCACAGATATTACTGCAGATGCCACTGTATACAACATAAAGTAAATGGAGAGGAGATAAACAACACAAACATAAATAAATAAATAAATACACATTTAACAGAAAGGACAGTGGCAAGGAGGACAGGGAACTTGAATGCAAACATATTATGAAATATAGTACTACACAAATATGACAATATGAGTCAAATACAAAGTACAGTTTTGTACCTACCATAAATGTAGATGTTCGAGTGCTAATACAGCTGCAGTCATAACAGATGGGTTCTCCTGCAGTCAGGCGGGTCCTCGGTCGGCCGAATTCCAAAGTCTAGGTCCGGCGTCAGTTGTCGTCGCTTCTTCCCTTACGTTAGTGCGACAGGGGTATAAAAGAACCAGCCGATGCCATTTTCTTCAGTTTTTCTTGCCCCAGATGTCAGGTGCCCCCAGAAGGAAGGCAATACATAAATTTGTGTAATAAAGCAATGCCATATAATCAAAATACAGTAGTGCAAGCAAATACATCAGGAATGAATACCCCAATCAGGTTGCATGAGGAGGTGTTAGCCAATAGGCCTGTCCCAAGAAGGGAAGGAGGGAGGGAAACCTGGACTGCAGCTGTATTAGCACTCGAACATCTACATTTATGGTAGGTACAAAACTGTACTATGTTCATCGTGCATACAGCTGCAGTCATAACAGATGGGTAGAATCCCAAAGCTAAGAAAGGGGTGGTGGGCACTAGGTGGAACTAGGAGGAGCCAGAATGCCCTGCAAGACTGCAGTGGCAAAGCCCGCTCTAGATTTGGAGTATAATGGAAGGTGGTAGTGCTTGGAGAAGGTATGCACAGAACTCCAAGTGGCTGCTTCCAAAATGTCTTGGTAGGAACTCCTCTGAGAAAAGCTGCAGAGGTAGCCGTGGCCCTTGTGGAGTGAGGTCTGATGCCTGTAGGTACAGTTTTGCCATGAAAAGAATAGCAAAAACCTATGCAGTGGGCTATCCACTTAGAGATTGTCTGTTTGGAAATTGGCTTTCCTTGAGCTCCTATAGCATAGGACACAAAGAGCTGTTCTGATTTTCTGAAAGGCTTTGTTCTGTCCAAATAATAACGCAGTTGTCTGTGGATGTCCAAGGAATGTAGTAATCTCTCCCCTTTGTTTTGAGGGTTAGGATAAAAGGTAGGTAAGTGTATAGCCTGATTCAAAGCTGCCCTGGATACCACTTTTGGCATAAAGGACGGGTTGGTTCGTAAGGAAACTCTGTCCTGATGGAAGATGATAAAAGGCTGCACAGCCATGAGAGCTTGTAGTTCCGATACCCTACGAGCTGAGGTAATAGCCAGAAGGAAAGCTGTTTTCCAGGACAAATATTGCAAATCTGATGAGGCAGCTGGCTCAAAAGGAGGCAAGGTCAGCTTTTCTAGAATGAAATTGAGATCCCAAGCAGGTATTGGTTGTTTCCTTGGGGGTTTTAGATTCTTAGCCCCTCTGAGGAACTGTCTTAAGAGGGGGTGAGAGAATAAGGGTGGATCAGTGTTGTATTTTGCAGAAATGACCGAGGCATGGATTTTGATGGAGGAGAATGAAAGTCCACTGCTTAGCAGCTCAGCTAGATACTGTAATATTTGAGGTAAATTCAGTTTTTCAGGATCCTGGCCCTTTTTCTCATTCCAGACACAAAACCGTTTCCATTTTGTGGAGTAAACTTTTCTAGTAGACGGCCTTCTGGCCTCCAAAATGACATCCTGCACCTCCTTGGAGAGTAGGGTCTGTTGTGATGCTAAGGAATCTTCCATGCGGCTAGATTGAGTGTTTTTAGCTGACTGTGAAGAGTTTTGAAGCTGTGCTGAGTCAGAAGAAGAGGCATTAGAGGCAGGGTCCATGGTGGGGAATGCGTCAGGCTCCTCAGGAGTGGGTACCAGTGTTGTCTTGGCCAGTCTGGAGCAATGAGAATCATCTTTGGTCAGTCTGCTCTGGTTTTTAATAGAACTTTGGGCAGCAGAGGAAGAGGTGGGAAGGCATAAACTGTCATTGATGTCCAACTGAAAGAGAGAGCGTCCACTCTCCAGGCCTTTGGATGAAAAATCCTTGAGCAGACGTTTGTCAATTGGTGATTTTTGTGGGAGGCAAAGAGATCTATGTCCGGCCTTCCCCATGCTTGAATTATCTCTGTAAAAACTTGAGGATGCAACTTCCATTCATGAGGATCTATCATATTTCTGCTTAGGTTGTCTGCCAGCGTGTTTTCCTTGCCTGGCAAGTACTGTGCTTGTAGTTCGATTTGTAAGTCCAGGGCCATACTCCAAAGTGACATGGCCAGTCTGCATAGGGGGTATGAATGTGTTCCTCCCTGTTTGTTTATGTACCACATTACTGTGGTGTTGTCCGTCCTTATCAATAGTTGACCTGGTTGCAGAAGGTCTTTGAAAGCTATAATAACATGTATTACTGCTAGCATTTCCTTTTGATTGATGTGAAGGTGCTTTTCTTTTTGGGACCATTTGCCCTGAATGCACCGATCTGTCATGTGTGCCCCCCAGGCGTATTCCGAGGCGTCTGTTGTGATGACTTGATTTGCTTGAGGCTTGCTGAATGGGAGACCTGTGTTTGTTTGGCATGCTTGAGCCCACCACAGAAATTCCTTTTTGAAGACATGGAATTAGTGGTATTATTGTTTCCAAACTGTGGCTGTGTTGAGACCATAGGTTTTTCAGGTACCATTGAAGTTTCCTCATATGCAACTTTGCACATGGGATTAGTAAGATGCAAGATGCCATGAATCCCAGAGCCTGCAGGATTTTCATTGCAGTCAGCCTGGTGCAATTTGCTAATGTTCTGAAGTATTGAGTTAGTTGTCCCTGCTTCTCTGGTGTGAGGTAGGCCATCTGGGTGTTTGTGTCCAAGTTGGCACCCAGGAAAATTATTTTCCGAGA
This sequence comes from Protopterus annectens, assembly GCF_019279795.1. NCBI lineage: Eukaryota > Metazoa > Chordata > Ceratodontiformes > Protopteridae > Protopterus > Protopterus annectens. Next base: position 857,919,958 of record NC_056749.1, read on the forward strand.
GGGTATTAGCCTTGATTTCTTTTTGTTGACTGTGTATCCCAGAGAATTCAACAACATTATTACATAAGCCAGATGTTTCAGAAGAATGTGCTTGCTGTCCGCTTGGATCAGGCAGTCGTCCAAATAGGGGTATATTTGTATCCCTTGAAGTTTGCAGTAGGCAATTACTGATGCCAGGCATTTAGTGAATACTCTGGGCGCAGCAGATAAGCCAAAGGGCAATGCAGAGAATTGATAATGGGTTGAACCTGCAACAAATCTGAGGTATCTTCTGCAATTTTGTCTGATTGGGACATGCAGGTATGCCTCCTTGAGGTCCAATGTTACCAGCCAAGACTCCTTGCCCAGCATGGGAAGAAGCTGCTGTAGAGTGAGCATCTTGAATTTTGGTACGAGTAGGAATGTATTTAGGATGGATAGGTCCAAAATAGGTCTCCAATCTTTTCCCTTCCTTGGTACCAGGAATAGTCTGGAATAAAAACCTTGACCTTGTTCGTGCGTAGGTACCTCTTGAATAGCTTTCATGTCTATGAGATCTGAAATTTGTCTTTGTGCCTCTGCCCTTTGATTGTGTGGCAGGTTTGGCATGCCTCTCATTTTTGGAAGGGTGTGAAAATGGAATCTGTAGCCTCTGTTTATAATGTCCAGGATCCATTTGTCTTATGACAATATGCCAATTTTTTGAAAATAATGCCAGTTTTCTGCCTAAGGGTGCTGCCATTTGAGTCTTGCTTGGCATGCAAAGGGGAAAGTCATTGGGCTTGCTTTCTGAATGATTGCGAGTTATCCTCACTACCTCTTTGTGTAGGAGCTTGCCATTGTCTGCCTCTAAACGATCCTTGGGATTGCCCTCTGCCCCTCGGGCGCCTGTATCTACCTCTTTGGGGTCTGTCCGTGGCTGGAAAGGACCAATTTTTGGAAGGCCAATTTCTACTGAAACGTGGGGGTTGTACCTGTAGAAAATCTTTCACTGTTTGCATTGATTTAGCCTTTTCCTCCATTTTCCTTAATACCTCCTCAGCATTAGCACCAAATAATACATCCTTTTGTAGAGGGGCATCTAGTAATTTAGCTTTGACATCATCTGGTAAGGTTTGTTCCTTGAGCCAGGCATGTCTACGTATGACTGATCCTGTAACAGCAGCTCTACATGAGGCCTCTAGAGCATCAAAACCACATTGTAAGGTATGTTTACCCACTTGTTCTGCACTATGCATCAAATCCTGCAACTCCTTCAAGTCTGGTTGTTCAGGTTGTGACATTTTACTTCTCAATTGTGATAACAAAAACTGTTGGTACTTTAGCATATGAAACTGACAGTTTAATGCCCTCAGGGTTAAGGTGGCCGAGGTGTATACCTTTTTCCCCCACCTTTCTAAGGATCTGGAATCTCTCTCGGAAGGTAATGGATTTTTAGCAGTGGAGGCCTTAATTCCCTTGGGGCCCTGTGAGATAGTTTCTGGGTCAGCAGCATGGCTTTTGTATAGAAATTGGTGTGAGTCAGGAACCCTGTAGTACCTGTCAGGCTTGACTGGGGCTGGAGGTAGAGAATCCGGGTTAAGGCAGGCCTCCGAGTACACATCATCTAATATGTCCAAGACAGGAGGTATAGCCAGAGGCCTGTGCTGAGGTAGCAAGAGAAATTCCCTAAGCCTTTTCTTGTAATCTGAATAATCTTGGCCTTCCCAGTGGAAGTGTTCCCTTAAGGTATGCAAAGTTTCCCCAAATGAGTAATCCTCTGGGGGGGATACAGAGGGAATGGACTCCTCTGCATCAGAGTCTTCAAAAGGGGAGTAAGAATGTTCCTGTTCATCAGAGTGCTCTGATATAATGCAGCCCTGATCAGAGGAGGGGGATTCTTCCTCCACTCTGGGCCTTTTGTCCGGGGGGGGGGGTTGAGAACCCCTGATAAGAGTAATTAAATCCTCAGCCATTTTAAGCATCTGTTTTTTAGGCATGGGGCCTGGAGATGGGCCCTGTGTAGCTTGTCTCTTAGAATGCATGGCTGCTTTAGACTTAGTGAAAGCCTTGATGGAAAAAGAAGAGGAAGGTCTGAAGACACCTTGAGAGGTGGTAGACCTGTCCACATTTTGAGATTCTCCGTGAAGAGTGGTTCGGTATCAGTAGTCGGGGTGTGGGCCGAGGAGCCTGTGACCTTGGGCACAGGAGACACCGCCAATGTAGTGTCGTTGGTAGTCAGGGGCTGCGTAGGCGCCTCGCTGAGAACCAGACCACGTGTAGTCGGCTTTGGCGTGGTGTCGGTAGAGGCAGCGGACCTCGTGAGTCAGTCCTTATCTTTGCGCTTTTTAGACAAAACTGGAGTCGGAGTATCCGACGACATAATATAGTTAAATTTTTTGCCAAAATAATGATGGGTGAACTCCGCCCGACGCTTAATGGTGCGTTTGTTGAATGTAGCACAAAAGCGACAGACCGAGACGTCATGGTCTGGGCCTAAACGAGGAATACAGATGGAATGGAAATCCTTATGCGGTATTTGCTTCCCACATGAAATACAATTATTAACTTTGTCTGACATCGGTCTGAGGCAAGAAAAGTTTCTAACGGGTACTTAGCTTTCAAGAAGACTTCGGTTGCAAAATTTCCGTAATTTCAGGAGCTGGCCGACCGGCACTTGCGAACTGCTTCTGCTTCGGGCACCGCACGGCAAGAAAGACTGAAGAAAATAGCGTCAGCTGGTTCTTTTATACCCCTGTCGCACTGACGTCAGGGAAGAAGCGACGACAACCGATGTCGGACCTAGACTTTGGAATTCGGCCGACCGAGGACCCGCCTGACGGCAGGAGAACCCATCTGTTATGACTGCAGCTGTATGCACGATGAACATCTGCAAGAGTCTCATGAAAAATATATAGATTAACTGGGGTCTGCTACAACTACAGATATGTAACCTTATAAATGTGACATGTAAAAACAGAATCACGTGTATGTGCAACAGCATAGTATCCGTACTGCCTGTTGTTGTCCATTAAAGTGGTATGCTGTAAATAACATTAACTTCAGGAATTTCATCTCATGGGAATATTTAATAACATCTTCCCCAATGCACTACAGGTGTTATCCTGCACTTTTTATGCATATAATTATGTATCTACTTTTGTCTGTATGGATGTATGTATTTACTTATATATGTATGTATGTATCTACTTATGTCTGTATGCATGCATGCATGTATATATCTACTTATGTATGTCTGTATGCATATATGTATGGATGGATGTATCTACTTATGTCTGTATCTCCATCCATCCATCCATCCTCAACCCCTTTTCCCATTTTGCACATGGGGTCGGGGTATGACTTCCTCAGTGGTAATCATCTTGAGCCAAGGTTTACACCACCAGGTGGCTAGCCCTGCAGCAGTAGCTCATTCACACCACTCACTCATGCACAGACTCTCACCTATGGCCACTTTAGAGAGTCCAGTTCAACTACTGCATGTCTTTGGAATGTGGGAGGAAATCGGAGCACCCTGAGGAAACCCACGTGACCACAGGGAGGACATGCAGACTCCGCACAGAAGGCACCCCAGCCGAGAATTCAACCAGAGAACCTCTTGCTGTGAGGAGACAACTATTTATGTCTGTATGTGTGTATGTTTGTATATATCTATTTATATATGTACGTATGTATGAATCTACTTATGTATGTATGTATGTAAGTATGTATCTACTTATGTCTGTCTGTATGTCTGCATGTATGGATCTATTTATGTATCTACTTATGTCTATATGTATGCATGCATGTATCTACTTATGTCTGTATGTATATATGCATGTATCTACTTATGTCTGTATGTATGTATGTATGCATGTATCTACTTATGTTTGTATATATGTATTATTTATGCATGCATGTATGTACTTATGTATGTATGTATCTACTTATGCCTGTCTGTATGCATGTATTGCTTGTTGATTGTGTGAGTTCTATAGGTCAGTGGGCTTTGCCCTGAGGAGATCAGTGTGGAATCTCTACTGATTATGTGAAATTGTCGAGGGCACCAGCAAATGTACACAGTCATTTTAATAACTGCTGGAGCTAACACCACCTCAAGTAGATGAAGCAGAAATTGAAAGTCTCATCCATAGGGCAGCACACTCAAATTTAACCCCGGACACGACTATGCTGATCTGTAGTTAAATGCAAAGGGAATCTAAGCACCTATGGTAAGAGTAGAACCCACCACTTTCTGATCTTGAAACACAAAAGGTAAATATGCTGCTTGTTGAGCCATCCCGATTGCACCATTACAGACAAGCACATAGCAGTGAACAAGCATTGCAGTGGTCTAACTGACTTCTACAGCCAAAAGACCATGCATACTAATCACAAAGTAAACCAACAGGCTGTGAGCACTAACAAAAAGGTGATAACACATATCCCACAGGTAGGTTGACAGGCTTGAGCTCACAGACCATAACGTGAGAATATATTCCCCACAGGTAAGCTGACAGACTCTGCACAATAACCAACATGAGATAACATATCCCCCACAAGTAAATTGACAGGCTATGAACACTAACCAAAAAATGAGAACATATCCCCACACAAGAAGCTTACAGGCTGTGAACAGTAACCAAAAGGTGGTACTATATCCACCACAGGTAAGCTGTATGTGAGAACATATCCCTTACAAAAGATAAACTTCTTGTGATAACATATTCCCCAGAAGTAAGCTGACAGGCTGTGTACACTAACCAAAAGGTGAGAACATATCACCCACAGATAGGTTATCTGTGAGAACATAGCATCTACAGATATGCTGTCTGTGAGAACATATCCCCACAGGTAAACTGTCTGTGGTAACATACCTCCCACAGGTAAGCTAACAGGCTCTGCATATTAACCAAAAGATGATAATATAACCACCTCAGGTAAGCTGGCAGGCTGCCAATAGTTACCAAAAGTAAATTACATGCCCCCTGGCAAGCTGACAAGCTTGGCACACTAATCATAAGGTAAAAATATATTCCCACAGGTAAACTGACAAGCTATGCACACTAATCAAAAGGTGAGAATGTGTCCTTCATGGGTAAGCTGACAGGCTGTGTACACTAGCGAAAAGGTGAGACCATATCTGCCACATTTACACTACCTAAAAACTCTGTATTGCTTTATGGATGAGTTTCAGATAGCTACACTGAAGAATGAATAACTATACCTTTTAATGTATAGCAGAAGACAGGTGTATTCACCCCTTAGCCTGAAAAGGAGGGACAACCTCTTCTGCTGGTGCTGGGCATTCTCTGTTATGGCCTTCTGTTTTGCAGGCTAAATATAGTGATACTTAAGTACAGTAACTCCAGCAAGGTAGGATAGAATCCCCCTCAAAAAAAAAAAAAATCTCACAGTACATTTCAGGATCTTTCACTCTGACGTCTTCTTCACATATGGCCTCAGTAGAGTGTTCATGCATTCACACACACACACACACACACACACACACACACACACACACACACACACACGTGTATATATGTGTCCATGGATAATGTATGTATATATATATTTGGAGTGTGTGTGTGTGTGTGTGTGTGTGTGTGTGTGTGTGTGTGTGTGTGTGTGTGTATTTTTGTGCGTGTGTGTGTGTCTGTATGTCTGTCTGTTTAGTGGTAGTGTTACAGAAAGTTTTTTTTAAAGGTTAGGGTCATGGTTACGATTAGGATTAGCACTCATTACTAAGGTGGTACGGGGTCGGGGGCAAAGCTGCTTTTATTTGTTTATAGGAATTCTTTGTTACAAAATATTTGTTGTCTGTGGGTCACTTACTCAGTTTTTATAGCAGGTCCTTGCTTCTCCAAGACCATTTCATCATCAACAGCTGTTGATATTTACATTTTTGTTTGTACACATTTTAAATATTATTCTTAAGAACTTAGTTGTTTTGTGTTACCTTGTATTTTTTGAAAGATATGAAATATAAAACTCAAATGTCTATCATTATTTAATGAATTCAGTCCTCACTGATTTGACAGAAAACCACTGATTTTACAAGAAACAGATCAAAAATATGAGGCAAAAATCTAGACGTTCTGCAAAAATCTGGACAGTTGTGAGATATGAATTCTAGCAGTGTGTGTGTGTGTGTGTGTGTGTGTGTGTGTGTGTGTGTGTGTGTGTGTGTGTGTTTCTGTCTGTCCATATGTCTAGTGGTAGTGTTAAAGAAGTTTGTTTTTTTAAGTTAGTGGCATGGATAGGGTTAGCACTCATTACTAAGGTGGTACGGGGGGAGAGAAAGCTGCTTTTAGTTGTTTATATGAATACTTTTGTTGTCTGAAGATCACTTATTCAGACTGTAGCTGTTATATGTGGTCCTTGCTTCTCCAAGAACAGTTCGAAGCCATCGTCAACAGCTATAGATCTTTGCATTTGTACTATATTTGCCTGTTTCCAAGCATGTGGCAGTCGAGACTAGTAAATCTTAAGAAGTCATCATCATATGATATCAAAGCCTATTCACTGTTTGAAGCATGTATTTTGTGGCATCCCAAAGGCAGATATGTGTGAAACCTCATCCTATTAATTATTTAAAGTGTGTGCTTTGTGACATCTGTGCCATGCCCACTTAATCCTATTGGTGGTAATTGAGCCTTGAAGTGCACGATGTGTTGCATCCGAGGTGGTCTGCAATTGTTCTACCGATGAACTCTTTGCTTGCTATTCTAGAATATCCTGTGTGTAATCCTCACTATCTGCTTATCTCTCAAACCATTGTTATTACACAGAATTTGCACATTCCTTTCTTGTCACTGTGTTCAGTACCAAATTATAGCTATATACTACATTTAGTCCTACTGTATTTCCTTTATTCTACTTCTTCAGCTCTCAGACACTCATTATTATACTGAATTTGGGTCTTATCCCAAACTCCAGTGGTGTACTGTCTTACATAATTTCTTTACTGTAGCCTTAAGTAGTTGTTTCATCAGTGTTAGGGTGTCTTTACTCACTTATTCCATTTCTTCCACAGCTTAGTGTATCAACCTAACATTGGTTCTCTGCCAGTTAAATAAATTTGTTTAATATATCATTCTTACCCTTGGTCATTCAACTCACCTCACAGGCATGGAAGCCCATCCTGTCTCTACCCCTTCTGTTACTGCCTCATTATAGGTCCTCTCCACCTTCCTTCATTATAACATCAAACAGTGGCGCTATTATCTCCCCATCTCTATCCCTTCTGTTACTGCCTCATTATAGGTCCTCCCCACCTTCCTTCATTATAACATCGAACAGTGGCACTATTATCTCCCCGGAAGTCCAAACCAAACTTTTGGGTGTCATAGTAGACAATAACCTTAAGTTTGAGATGCATGTCAATCAAACCTCCAAAACCATCAATAAAAAGCTTGGGTCCCTTTATAAAATCAAGTCTTTCCTTACACCACCTGCCAAACATGTTATCGCCTGATACCATCTACTCCCTACTCTTCTCTATGCCTCCCTTTTATTCATTAACTTGAACAAAAATGTTCTTAATAAACTATCCTGCTCTTACAACCACATTGCCAGATTTGCTACCGGCATACAGAACTCATCACTGTCACAACCTAAATCTTCTAGGGTGGCTTGAACTACCTAGCCTGGTGCAGTTCAACTAGCTTATAGTGGTGCATGAAGTCCTCTGCTGACCTGAAAATATACCTGCACTTAAAAACATTATCAGCCCCTACAGCAATAACCGGTCACTCCGCTCATCTAATAGACTCCAGGTTCAAACCCTGAAATCCAACAGTTCAGCTGGGGAGTTTCTGTTTTCCAACTCTGTTGGCAAAGCATGGAACCTACTCCCAGCAAAACTGACTCTAGAATCCTCTCTAACCCTATTAAAAAATAATCTCTAAAATACACTAGTTATGCCCTTGCACTAATCCTGACTAGTACCTTCTATAATATAAATGCTTTATTCACAATTGGTTTTTGTATTCAATCTACCCTCTTTAGTCTTTGATTGATGAATTGTATAAACTGCTAGCATAATCTTGAGACTGTAACCATTATTTAATAAGTATCTACTATATGTATAAACAGCCTGCTCGATCTGTGTCTATCTATATGTATTGTACCAACTTGTTTGCTTGCTTATTTTTTCAGTGTTTGTTTTGGAGCTTTTCTCCCTGGGCCTCCACTGAAAATGAACATGATAGTCCAGTCGGACTATCCCGGTCAACAAATGAAAAATAAAATAAAAATAAAAATTATACTTGGTATTCTGACAGAGAATCACTACATAGGTTCATAGGTAAGTACTAGGCTAGCTGCTCTCTCAGGCCATTTTAAGCCTTGTCAATTTCTCTTTTGGTGCTTAAAATAACATATCCCATTTGGTTAGAGATCAGCCTTACCCATCCCATGGTCAATAATTATGTATTACCCCTTATGATAACAACTAGGTTCATACCGTAGAGACTTTGAGGGGACCCATGCATTGCATAAAGCATTTAGGAGCTGCCTCTGCCAATTAGTAGTATGGAACTCCTTGCTCCTACTACTGTTGGAACTGTCTCGGTATCTTTCTTCTACATTGTCCTCGTTTCTGCCTGCCAATCCTGGTATTTTATGACTTTGTGTCTCTCTGTATGTAAGACATTGTAATCACTGGGTGTAGCAATTTCAATGATCAGTGCTACATTTTCTTCTTTTTAAGCACTGATATATCTGGTTTTCTCCCATCTTTTTTGAACTATTGGTAATGGGTGATCCCATATGATATAAACTTCATCATTCTCTATAATGCTTTGTGGCTCATGTTTCCAATGCTTCTCAACCACTTCAATATTGCAATGTTTTCACAATCCCCAGTGCAGCAGTCTTGCCACATTATTATGCCTTTTGGTATACAGGCTATCTGCCATTAATGTATCACACCCAGCAACAAGATGTGCAACTGTTTCCAGTTCTGTTTTACAAAACATGCATTTATCACTTTCTCCCACATGTTCAATGGACTTCATAAACTGATGTGTACATAGTCTACTATCCTGGGGTGCTAATATTAACACTTTTTGTATTTAAATACACCTCTCCTTAAAAATTCCTACATCAGATTCCGATTGACATGAGGTTGTTCGAAGAATTTTCTGTAGTTGTAACTATATTTGTGTATTTTCTACATTTCTTGCCTTCTCATCTAATCCTCCTTATATTCATTTTTTTGTTTTGTTGGCATATTCAGTTTCTGCCTGATCTTTGAATGCTTCTGGTTTGGTTTCCATTCCTGCTTGATACCAATATGTTTCTGCTAAACTAAGCAGGGAAGTCATCTTAGATTTGTTGTCTTCATGTTTTAACACTTTCACTATGTTTGGATCTGATAAGGTAATCTGATATGTAAGCAGTCCTATGTTTGCAGCTCTATGCATGCAGTCAGTTTTGAGGAGGCCAATACCTCCTTCAGAACAAGGAATATATTGATTTTTATATAACATTTGATAAGCATGAAGCATTTTTCTTGTTTTCCTGTCCAACTGATCTAATAGCTTTTGTGGCCAGTCAATCACTCCAAACCTATAAGTTAAACAAGGATGAGCAAATTCTTTTATAACCTGGACTTTGTTTTTAGATATCAGGGCTGTTTTCAGTATTAATTTATTCTTCTAAAATATTTACCTGAGTTTTGCTCACATTTGTTCATGTTTAATTGTCGATCTTTCATCGATTCCCAAATATTTGTATGCTCCCTCCTGCTCAAGTTCCCTTATATCATCTGAGAAAGTATTCACCACAGTTGTGCTTTCAGCTCCTCATCTGCTGAACTATACAGTTTTAAAGCATCCACAAAAAGCTGAGACATATTTACACTTTGTTGTTTTCTGGGAGCCAGATTGCAACCATGACCTATTTTGTTAAGTATACAGCTCAGTGGGTTAAGGGCGAGACAAAAGAGCAGCGGCGACAAAGAGTCAGCCTGGAATATTCCCATTTAGAGTTTTTATCCCTGGGACAATAATTTATTCTTTATCGTGGCTTAGCTGCAAAGTGGTTTGCCACTGTTTCATTGTCACTATAATGTAATTGATCAGTGTAGGATGTATCTTCATAGCTGTCAACCAATCAGGGACAAATTCAGAAAAAATCAGGGACACTTAAAATATTAGTGCTATTAACATGAGACATTGACAGAATCAGAGCATATGAATTAATATACATTTTCTGAAGTAAAAGAAGTCTATAACTCTTAATCATTGTCATTATTCAGTAAGTGTAATTCCTCCAAAAGTCACTAGTTTTAGGAGGGATTAAGAAGGACAGAGATAAAATTTGAGTCAAAATCAGGGACAGTTGAGAGACCTGTATATCTTATACATTTGTAAGCACTCCTTTATCCACGAATGTGGGATGCTGTCAAATGTTTTTTTTTATAATCTAGCCATGCCATACTTATAAACTCTGTCAGCATCAATTCCAGTGTATAGTTTATACATCATCGGAAGGCAAGTTATTGGACTATAGTTTTTAGGATAGCATGCAGGTTCACTCTTGAGAAGGTGCATCATGTTTCCTGTTATTAGCCAGGCTGGTGTCTGTTTGGGGTGATCATATATGTAGCTGTTACTCAAGGTTAAATCTTCATAAAAAGATGTTAATACTTTTAGCCAGAAGTTAGGTACTGCATCTGGACCTGGGGTTTTCCCTTTTGTAGCTTTTCTTAATTTTATTTCAAATTCTCTTGCTGACAGTTCATCTCATTTCATACCCTGTACATTTTAACTTTTTACTGTTTCTTTTACTGCTTCTATACATTCAGCATCTTTGTTAAGTTCTTTGTTAAATATTTATTCAGCATGTGCATATTTATTCTTTATTTTATGATGTTTCTATTCCTTTTACTTTATTTCCCAATACTCTATAAAACTTTTTTGGATCATTAATGAATTGCTTATTTTGTACTTTTCCTTATATTCATCTGCATATCTTCTAAGTTTTTTTCTGCCTGTGCTGATACCTTTAGTTTGTTATTTGCAATAGTGCACGACAGATCCCAGTCTGCTCTGATACTGCGCTTTGCTTTTATCACGTCTGTTTTTCTAAGTATTTTTGTTCAGCTGGCCCATCCTCTATACTCTTCTAACAGTGACACTTCTTGTCTAAATTTCTTTACAGTTTTCTCTATTCGAAACTTCAATGATAGCATTTGATTTCTAGCCTTCCTTTCCCTTATTGCCCTGTATTTTTGTGGTAAGACTTTATCTGGTATTAATTTTGCTGCACAGTAATATATCCTACTTTCTTCTGTTAAATCATATGAATTTCTGTTAACAGTCCTGATTGCTGTGCTCATCAGTTTTATCAGACTTCTAACACTTTGGATCTTCATTGACTCTAATCTACTTCTTTCATGAATCTTAATATGTCTATCCATCTGTATTAAATCAAGCAACTCTTCCCTTAGGTCTTTTTCTTTTAAACTGAGAATAAAGTCTTTATTCCCCATTTTCATCAGGCAATTATACAGAAAGTTCCAGAACATCTTGTGATGTATTTTCTTCAGCTGCATCCTGCATCATTTGTTGATCATTCATATGGGAACTCACTTGCTTATCACTCTACAACATTGCCTGCATCAGAGTTTCCACCATTTCTGTTCCTGCCCTTGCTATGTAACTCTAACTGAACTTTTCTACTGGTTGCCTGCTGAAGGCTACAGACTATCTTCATGTGGCAACTGATCAGATGGTTCCTGTTCTACCCATTTCTCCTTAATCTGGGGACTCAAATTCTATCATGTTGTGATGTTACCAGTGTCTGATTTTCTACACTAAATCCTTCCTTCACAGGTAATCCATAACTTTACGTAAATAAATGACAAGAAATACCCAATGGATATAAAACTTGTAAATAAAACATAAACACGACCAACCAAGTATTTCCGAAGCGTTTTAATAATCACATTAAGCGCTTTCACCATCAACACACTCTGATGATGCCATGTGTTGATGGTGAAAGCACTTAGTATGTGGATTATTAAAATGCTTCGGAAATACTTGGTTGGTCGTGTTTATGTTTTAATCCATAACTTTATTTTGCTTTTTTAAATTCCCCACTACTAATCCTCTTTTCCCCTTTGTCTTCTTATTTTTTGCATTCTGAAATTTTCCATATCTGGATGCCTTTGCTGTATTTCTCTTCAAATATCGTTGCTTTCTCTTTTGCATAAATACTGCACTATATTAAATCTCTTTTTCTTTCCCATGTCCGTAGCTCTTCAGATGTCTCCTTCTTCATCTGTTTCTCCTTATTTTTGGGACTTTTTTTTCCAACATGCTGTGACATAACCTGTGTTAGACTTTATACATTAAATCCTTCAGTTAGCAGATATTTCATAACTTCACCTTCTATTTGTTCTAAATAAGACAAATGTAAATGACACCAGGCAAAACAAATGGCAACATTCAAGTTTGAAGGGTAGTTTATTAACAGGTATAACCTGAGTTAGACTTTATACATTAAATCCTTCAATTAGCAGATATTTCATAACTTATAGGTTCATAGGTTCATAGATTAGTACTAAGCTAATCGCCCTTGCAAGCTATTTTAAACCTAGCCAATTATCCCTTGTGACACTCAAACCCTACACCTTGTGTTTGTAAGGCAAACACCTTAACCATTAGGCCACCCTCCCAACCTTCAGCTTCTATTTGTTCTAATTAAGACAAATGTAAATAACATCATGCAAAACAAATGGCAATGTTCCATTTCGAAGAGTAGTTTATTAACAGGTATAAAAAAAGTAAAAGCTTTTACAGTGAAACCCACTGCTTCTCACAATAGCAGCTTGAATTTAAATAAAAACTCCTTCATTAGACACAGTATAATTGAAGGCCTCCTTAAAGACATATGCATGGTAGTCATGTAAACATATATATATATAAAAACTTATATAAGAATGTATAAAAAACATATGAATAAAAACATCTTCAGAACAATAAGTAAAAGAGCATATACAAAGCAACAAGTAAAAAAGTATTATATTCATTTATTTTCTTAGTGTCCTTGCTTTAAGTATTGGCTTAATAGGAACTTTGTCATTAAGTCCCTTGCCTATGTCAGCTCTTAGTTTGACTATCCACTTTGTTTCATTGACTTCTGTCTGATTCCTAATATCCCCCATTGTATTACTTATTCTGGTCTTTTTTAATATCATGAATTTAAAATTGTGTATACCTACACTGTTCATGGTGTGTTTAGCAAGAACATTCATTGTAACATTTCTTTGAATGTCATACAGATGCTCCCTAATTCTAAACTTGAATTTCCTATCTGTCTTAGCTATATAAAAAAACAGAACACAGTTCACAATAAACTAAATACACTATGTGTTCTGTATCACAGGTGCCTCCAGTGTGAAACCAGACGGTTCTTCCAAAGTCTGGATAAACAAACTTGCCCGAATAATCTATATACTGACAATAGTTACATTTATTACATGGCTTTGTGATTTTTAAATTATCGTTAGCTCTTTTTAAGTCACCTTACTTAGAATAACATAGCATTCTTTTCATATTAGTCATATTGTTGTATATAAAAATTCTTGTATAGAAAAGTTGGCTGTGTGCCTACTACTTTTCTAATTTCTGGAGCCACTGCTAATATCTGCCAGTATTTCCTGTAAATCTCCAATGCAGGTTTAACATTGTCGGCATAAACAACTGGCATTCTAACTAGATTACTTTGCTTTTCCTTGCCGTTCCTATTTTGTTCTATATTGTCTGAAAAATATGGTTTACCTGTTGTTGTCCTATAGTTCTTAACGTGACTTAAAGACTTATGGACAGTGTTTTTCTTATAGCCTCTCTGCACAAATCTGCTTTCCAACAGTGATATTTCTCTTTCAAACCCTTCTTGCTCAGCACTGAGTCTTGATATTCTCATACCTTGACCTCAACTATGTTGTTAAAGATATGTTGTGGATGCATGCTGGTTCTACGTAAAAATGTATTTCTATCACATTCCTTCCTAAATACTCGTGTACTAACCTTGCCTTCATAGGTCAGCTCTATTCTAACATCCAGAAAGTCAATTGAGGTCTGTGAATATTTCATAGTAAATTTTAGGAAGGTAGAAGTTCAATTAAAGTAGTTATAACATTGCTCTAGGGTTTCCTGAGGGCCAATCCAAGCCAAGAAAAGATCATCTACAAAATGCTGATAAAACCCTATATAATGGCTATAGGGTCCTTTTAGAGTATGCTCTTCTTTCCAGACCGCCGTTATAATATTGGCGTAGCTATTGGCACATGAGGTGCCCATAGCTATGCCATCCTTTTGTAGATACAGTTGACTATCAAATATGAAAACATTGTATCCCAATGCAAGTTCCATTAATAGGGCCAACGGTTCCACATTCTTACTATCAAAATTGGTGTGTTTCATCAAATACTGCTGTAACATTGCTAAGCCTGTTTAATTCGTAATTAACATAAAAAGGGATTGCACATCTAGTGTTACAGCAAACATTCCCTTAATCCTAGAATCAGTTTTATAAAAGCCATATAAATCAGTAATAAACTGCTTAGAGTCGCTTAAAAAATAGGATTTTGATCAACTAATTGTCTCAACTTTTTTCTCAAGATATATAGACAGAGGGTCGGTGCACCACCCCTTTCCCAAGACTATTGGTTTCATGGGGGGGGGGGGGTTTAAAGGATTTTTATGCACTTTAGGAATCCCTTGCATCATTGGTATTAAAAGCTCATCGACTGTAAAATACTGATATAAATCATAATCAAGTGCTCTAACACCTAAACTCGCTTTTAAAGTTCTATGTATTCTTTCTACCATTATATAAATATCTTTATGAAATATCTTCATATAAAAACAGTCATCATCCAACATATGCTTCATTTACATAAAATAAAAATCTTTGTCCATGACCACAATGTGTCCTCCCTTATTGGCAGGATGTAAACAAATTGTTTCATCTTCCTGTAAATCATTCAACGCCCTTCTTTCTCTCTGGTTTAAATTATAAAACTTCTTATCATAAGATTGCTGCACATTATGAAACTTATCATACAACTCTTCACAACAACATTTTTCATATATATTAAGCACTTAGTTGTTTAATGGAATGAACGTACTTGGTTTAGACAGAATATTATTAGATCCACTATTACCATGGATCACCTTTAACATAACAGTTCTCACAAAGAATTTCAAATCTAATATATAGTCCATTACCTCAGCAGAGCAAGCGGGTATAAATGCAAATCCTTTTTCAAGTACCCTTTGCTCATCAGGGTTAACCTCAGCAGAGCAAGCGGGTATAAATGCAAATCCTTTTTCAAGTACCCTTTGCTCATCAGGGTTAAGTCCCCTAGTAGAAATGTTCCATACTATGGATTGCTGTTGTTCGACCACATTTTCTTCAGGGTCTGCTTGGTGTTGTTCAATTCTTGGTCAAATTTCCTCTTCAGTCGTGTTCGATTCCTCGACCTCTGCCTTTTGCCTGGTCCATTCACTACTATGGGTAAAGGGTACGGCAGGGGTTGTTTTGTTCCTTCCCTAACAGAAACTAGTTTTCCCTCATTCTGAATAAGAGAGGTAACTGTTTCTATTGATGGTTGCATTGTGGAGGTATTAACGGTCTTTCTCCTGGCTCCCAGGTCTTTTCCACTTGTACTCGGTAGTTGCACAGTTAAATCTTGCTTCTCTGCCACTTTTATAGATTGTACACTACTCACTTGTGCTGGCGTCATTGATGAGATGCTAGTTTCATTGTGAGTACTGCTCAATTCTGCCCGTCATCCATTAATTACGCCCACAATGGGTGTTGTAACATTTACAGGCTGCTGATTGGTTCTATTATTCTCTTTCAGCCATGCAAACACACGGCCATTTAAAAAGTATTTTTTTATCTCTTTCTAACTTCCTAATCTTGCCTTGCAAAGATTTCTTTGCATATAAAGCTAGAGAGCCCATAATATTATTAATTTTACTGTCTACCAAAGCTTCTGGAAACACTGCATACGTTCATTTTGGGCCGTTAATACTTTTTCAGACAATGCCTGCTCTTCCAGTCTGAAAAACTCTATAAGAAGTTCCATACATTTGAAACTAAGTTCATTATTCATCTTTTGCCATTCGGCTAGCAGAGAGGGGTAGGTATTTCCATATGTGGGCATTCTAAGAATGCAAAGTCCCCTCGGAATGATGTTTAAAGCCAAACATGCCTCAAAATAAAAGCATTGCAAATGCAGCCTGTGTCTAAATAAACAGTCCTCCAAGTAATGTGCTTTCTCCCTTAGGAGTGCATAATTAACAATCTGGGAGCTTATATATTTACTAAGCCCTGTAAGATCATCCTGTAGTAAAGCGTTATAAGCCCTGTGCAAACTTTCATTCAGTCTATCTTTGGTTAGATGATCATTATTAGCTATAAAATGACTTCCAGGTACATAGTCCAATTCCACTTCAGGCATATTCCCTTCTGCCATTGCTCCAGTGATTTTGGTAATAAAAAACAATGACAAACAAAAAATCAAAACCAAAATCTTCCAGATAAATGCCTTGTTCACAAAAACAAGAATTTCAGATAAGACAAATGTAAATGACATCGGGCAAAACAAACAGCAACGTTCCAGTTCAAAGAGTAGTTTATTAACGGGTATAAAAAATGAAAGCACTTTCACAGTGAAACCCACTGCTTCCTCAGACATTCAAATAACACAATAACAGCTTCAATTTAAATGAAACACTCCTTAATTAGACACAGTATAAGTGAAGGCCCCCGTATAGACAAATGCATGGTAATCATGTAAATATATATTAAAAAACTTGTATAAGAATGTATAAAAAGCATATGCATAAAAACATATTCAGAGCAATAAGAAAAAGAGCATATACAAAGCAACAAGTAAAAAAGTATTATATTCATGCATCTTCTAAATGGCCTTGCTTTAAGTATTTGGCTTAATAGGAACTTGGTCATTAAGTCCCTTGCCTATGTCTGCTCTTAGTTTGACTATCCACTTTGTTTCATTGACTTCTGTCTGATTCCTAATATCCCCCATTGTATTACTTATTCTGGTCTTTTCTATTATCATGAATTTAAAATTGTGTATACCTACACTGTTCATGGTGTGTTTAGCAAGAGCATTCATTGTTCTATTTGTTCTATGTTCCCCACTTTGTGATCTTACTTTTTGTATTGTGAAATTTCCCATATCTGAGTGCGTCTGCCTTTATTTCTCCTCGATTATCTTTGGAGCTGTTTTTTTTTTTAATTGATTAATATGGCTTTCTTCTTATAGGTTCATAGGTTGGTACTAGGCTATTAACTCTAGGGCCTATACAAACCTAGCCATAACAATTCCCTGGATATTTCTTCCCACACTATTTACTTCCCTGGACCCCTGTCTAGCAGGGCGACTGACATGATTCCCGGGGTAAATTTCCTTTCCCCCATCCAGTCATCAAGGTTCCTTTTGAAGAGGGCCAAAGAGGCGCTCTGTTTGTCATGTATGGGCAGTCTATTCCAGAGTCTGGGGTGTCTCTGGGCCAGGAACCTATCCCTCCAGCATGTTTTGTTTATTATGATGAAAGGTTTAGATCCCTGGAGCATGTGGCACTGAGTGATTGGGATTTCTTTAAGTGTAGCATGTCCAACAGCTCTGGGTTTGACATGGCCTTGTATGTTAAGCAGAGATAACCTCAGAGTAGATGATATGCGACAGAGTATAGCTGGAGTTTTTTAAGGCGGTCAGCATAGGGCATCTGCTATAGGCCTGTGATTCTTTTAGTGAGGTATTTCTGTGGCCTTTCCAGTTGTTGCAGATGTCTTGAGAGGTACATACCAAATGGGGCATTGTATTCTATAATGGGTCTAATGAGGGATGAGTGCAGTGGGACAATGACCTCCTTTTTTCTGGATGAAAAGCCCTTAGTGATGAGGTGTGCCACATACAAGGATTTCCTGACTGTTGTGGTGATGTGGTTATTGAAGGTGAGGCCACTGTCCACCTGTGTCCCTAAGTCTCTTATCACACTTTCGGTGTTTAGTGTACTGCCACCTATGTGGTATTTTACGGGTACATGTTTTTTCCCAAAGGGGATAACTATACATTTCTTGGCATTGAGCTTGAGCCCATGGCTCTGGCTCCAAGCATCTGTTTCTGTAAGGCCCTTTTGTAGAGTATCGACATCATTTAGAGATTCAATAATGGCTCCCAGTTTGCAGTCATCTGCAAACTTTGTTAGCCAGAGTCCCTTAGTGTTGGCCTGTACTTCAGAGAAGTAGATGCCAAACAAGAGAGGTCCCAGGACTGAACCCTGAGGTACTCCACTTGTCACTTGTCTGGACCTGGATTTGGAGTCAGCTAATTTTACAGTGTTGGTTTTGTCAGTAAGCCAGTTGGCAACCCATCGAGTGACATAGAGATTAATGCCCAGCTTAGAAAATGTATCTATGATTCCAGAGTGGAGGATGGTGTCAAAGGCCTTGGCGAGGTCCAGATAGGCTGTGTGGACTGTCTTACCCTCGTCCACGGCTTTGGAGACCAATTCGAAGTAGTCAGTCAGGTTCAGGAGACAAGATCGGCCCTTCACAAACCCAAACTGGGTGGGGTCCAGTGTTTTAAGGTTGCCAGTGTCTTTGTTTATAAGTTCCATGATAATACGTTCCATGGCCTTGCAGATCAGGCACGTCAGAATGATGGGTGGTAGTTCTTGGAATCCAAGGTGGATCCCCCCTTGTGGAGTGGGATAACTGTAGCTGTGCACCACTCAGTGGGCATGAAGCCTGAGGTGAGGGTATGATTAAACATGACACTTGGGTGAGGTGCCAGTTCATTTTGTAGTTCATGTAGTACGCAGCCATATCATATCTCTCTGTCTCTTAATCATGTCCATATTTCTTTTTTATACTTTTCAAAATTCTCTAGGTTTTGTTCTTTATATTTTCACACTTCCTCAGCCGTTTCTTTTTCCAAATGGCTCAAGGTTTCTTGGTCTATATAATGCTTTTCATGAATCTGTTTTGTTAATGAGCACACATTTGTATTTAAAGCTTTTGACAGGTTTTCTTGGGTATGTTGTGACACTGCCAGCAGAGCTCTCTGGAATTTTGTAAAAATTCTATGGCATTTGTGACTATTGATATGATTTATACAGAACTGTATTTTATGTACTGAGCTCAAGAATGTAACCACAGCATACGCTGCTGGAACATAGAAGATTAACTTACAAAACTTCAATAAAATAAGTTGAAATTATTTAACGAGTGTGTTATCTCTCAGTTTCAGTGAAGCAGACAAAATGTCTAGAGCTAGAGTTTTTTTCTATTGTCTTGGAGAGAAGTAATTACCTGGTTTAAAATATAAAGTATTTAAGCGCTTTATGACTTCCAGCAGATACACAGTTCAGGGCAAACATCTGAGAGATATGTACTGAAACTCTATTAGTTTCTAGTTTAGCCTGGAAAATGAAGTCAGGTGACAAAAAGTGATGTCAACCAGGCTAACCCAGCAGTAAAATGTGATATTGATTTAAGAACTCTCTCAGAGAGAGACTTGGCATTTTGTATTTTGTCTTGGACCTAGCAAGAACATCCACTCATCATCACATCTGCCCTTGCCTGCCTTGTAAGTAAGATTGAGACATAGTATCTCTTTTAGATATAGATATGAATATAGTAAAGATTAGTTTAGATGTTTTCTGTATATATTTGAGACTGTCTTGCAATGTTGTTTTAAAATATTTCCTGTGATTCTGAACTCTGAAGTAACTGTGTTTGTTTTCTGAGGATTGTCTTGTTCTTTTATTATTTATTATTAAATATAATTAAACCATTGTGGCTGATATTTTTGAGACATGTTTAAGCTCTTACAGTACTTGCATATGTATTTGGTGACACTGTACAGACCACTCCTAAATGGCCTTGCAAGTCTTGGTCAAAACTACTATTTGGATAATAGTAACATTACACAGTAGGATAGGACACCATTTTTAAGGGCCTTATAGTAACTGATAAAGAGTTGGTAGGTGGGAGTGATAACTACCTTATAGTCTGGGCAGAAGGAGCATAGCTAGTAAACCTGTGCCAGCCTTTCCCAGGTGTGTGTGTGTGTGTGTGTGTGTGTGTGTGTGTGTGTGTGTGTGTGTGTGTGTGTGTTTGTATATAAATCAAATCTCAAAGTGTGTGTGTGTCAGCAACTTGGGCAGGGACACAAAGCACTGGTTGGACAGAGAGGGTGTTTGAGGTTTTGGCTTGACCACTCGGCTGAGATCTTAACCCTATAGTTGTGCCAGTGGGGGGATTTATTGAGGATCTGAAGAAAGAGGGAGAAACCAGCCCCAGACAGATTATGATCTCTGTGTGCCCTTAAGGGAAATTTTTACTGTGTGTGTACTTGTCATCCTCCAATTAAGTACATCCCTCACTGTTGGAAGGGGTGAGGATTGAGGCTCCTTGATTACTGGGCCAGTGCAGGGGCATCACATATTAATTTCAGCAGTGGTGGGATATCCTCATCACATATTAATTGGCTTGTAGTGGTGTGGGTATTGAATTCCTGTAGCCTGTGTACAGTGGTCACTGAAGGTGTTTGTACTCTCAATCAGCCATGCAGTGAACATTCAGAGTTCATATCACAATTGTTACATTTTTTGTTACCTTAGTCAGGGAGAGCAGGCAAGCATGTCAGCAGAGGAGTATGGCAAGCTGACAAGGAGCCGGTTTGCTGAGATGTGCCAGGCTATAGGAATGGTGCATGCCAACTCGACTAAAGCAGACATGATTGCAGCTTTAGTCACAGCTGCATTGCAGAATAGGAGCCAGGAGGACAATCAGGCTGGCCTTGGAGATGTACAACTCACAGAAAATGGACAGCTCAGCCTTTCATGGAGAACTTAAAAATCCAACTGGAGTTAAAGAGACTTGAGCTGGAGGCTAAGCATTTGGAAATAGCAGCAGAGAGACTGAGATGTCTAAAGGCTGAGGAAAATGACAAACTGCAACATCTAAAGGCTGAGGAAAATGAGAAACTGCAACACCTGGAGGAGGAGGAGAATGAGAAACTGCAACACCTGGAGGAGGAGGAGAATGAGAAGCAGAGGCAAATTGAGAAGGAGATGCTGACTCCCCAGAATCATGGAGGTAATGAGGAAGGGAGTAACTGCACCCCAGAAGCAACAAAGGTCTTTAAATGTATTCCACAATTTACAGAGGGTGATAATTTTGATAGTTTCATTCATATGTTTGAAAGGGTATGCAAACAGTATAATGTTGACCAAGGGCTCTGGGTATGGTTCCTGACCCCTTACTCCATGGTAAAGCTGTAACTGTTATTTCTAAACTGTCTGATACTGACTGTTTAAATTATAATGTTGTAAAGAACTGTCTTTTAGAAAGCTTTAAGTTAACACCTAAAGCTTGCACAAAAAAAGTTTTGTGAGCATAGATGCAAGGTAGATGAAAGTGTGTGTGAATATATTGCTGGACTAAGCACTTATTTTCATAGGTTGGTGAGTGGATGTCAAGTCACCACATTTGAAGGGCTGGCAGACCTTTTGGAGAGGGAACAGGCCCTTAGCACTTTGCATGCAGACATGATAATCTGGTTAGCTGATAGACAATACACTGCTGCAGATGGGTTGGGGAAAAAGGGAGACATATACCTAGCAAGCAGGGCATCACTGCACAGGAAAGAGACACCCATTGCTGCTCAGGGGTCTAAGAGAACCCATGGTGGGCAGCCCAGATTGCCCCAACAGAGTCTGCCTGTAGCAGGGGAAGCCACTAGTCCAATTACACATCCAAGATCAAGGGATAAATACTTTAAATGCAACCAGTGGGGCCATGTAGCATATAGATGTCCACAGAGGCAAGGTGGAGAACAAAAGGTGGGAAAGCCAGTAAGTGGGAAAGAGAAAATGCCAACAATAGGTTGTCTCGAGACAACAAGAGTACCAAACTACCACAAGAGGTTATATCCTATCTTAGTGAATGGGAAAGAGGCCATCATTAAGGGAGAGACACAGCCTCTGACCTAACCATTGTGAGGCCTGCGATGGTTAAAGAGGAGCACTACTTGCTTGGGCAATCTACTCCAGTCAAAGCTTTAGGGGTGACCCCATTCCAAATACCTTTGTCTAGGGTTCACCTTGACTGGGAGGGTGGAAAAGGAAGCCAGCAAGTAGGTGTGTGTTGAGGATATCCCTGCAGATGTCCTGATAGGGAATGATTTTAATAATGCAGTATCCTGCATGCATGCAGTTACATGCAGTCAGGCTTGGAGACAAGCATGTGGGTCTGGGAGCCTGGGGGAGACCAAGACAGTCCACAGGCTTGCAGCCAGGACTGGTGAGTGATTACATCAGAGAGGGAGCTACCCTGTAGCAGTGAGACTGAAGGTGAGCCACAGCTGCTTGTGGGTACTGATGTTCCCTTGGGCAGAGTGACTGCAAGGGCAGAGGTGATTAGTAGTATCACCCAGGCTGACAGTGAGGTACTGCTGTCAGTGAATACCAGACTTCCTGGGAAAGGGGGACATGGAAGGGTTACTAAGAGAGAGTTGAGACAGGCTCAGCTCAAAGACCCTACATTACAAAGCCTAGAGAGGTAGCTAGTGAATCACTTAATTCTCAAGGGAAGGGGAAACCTGTATACTGGGACAAAGGGTTACTGTATAGAGAGATTAGACCCCTGAGGGTGGGCTAGAGGGTGAGAGAATACAGCAATTGGTAATGTCCAGAGCCTCCCATCTGGCACCTCTAGCCATAGATCATGATATTTCCTTTGCAGGTCATATGGGCATAGAACAGACAAAGGGATGTATTAGGGAGCACTTTCATTGGCCTGGGATTTCCAGATATGTAAGAAGGTACTGCAGGACCTATGAGCAGTGCTAGAAGGTAGTCAAGGCAGGAGACAAGGTGAAATTTCCTTTGATGCCTTTGCCTGTGATTGAGAAGCCATTTCAGAGGGTAGCTATGGATATTGTTGGGGCCTCTGAGTACCTCAAGTTATACAGAGAAAATGTATATCCTAGTGGTAGTAGATTATGCTACCAGATGCCCTGAGGCAATGGCTCTGTCCTCCATTGAGACAGAAAAGGTGGTAAATGCTTTGTAAGAGATTTTTAGCAGGGTAGGTTTCCCAAAAGAAATACTGACTGACAGAGGCGCCAATTTCATGTCAGACCTGCTGGCTTGTCTGTGGAAGTGCTGTGGGGGTGAAGCACCTAAAGACCAACCCCTACCATCCCCAGACTAATGGTCGTGCTGAGAGGTTAAACTCTACACTCAAGATGATGCCATGGGCATTTGCAGACCAATTTAAGAGGGAGTGGAACAAATATATCTGCCCCATCTGTTGCTTACAAACAGGTGTCCCAGGAATCTACATGCTTTCACCCTTTCAATTGCTGTATGGGCATAGGGTGAGGAGGCCTCTAGATTTTAATCTACATGAGTGGGATGGTGAGTGTGAATCCCACATGGAGTCTGTTGTGGCATATGTCCTAAACCTCAGGACAAGGCTCAGGGAACTCATGGGCTTGGCGCAGGAGAACCTGGCAGAAGCCCAACAGCAGAAAAAGGTCTGGTATGACAGGCATGCTCAAGCTAGAGAGTATGCTTTAAGGCAGCAGGTAATGGACCTCATTCCTGTCAGACACAACAAGCTGCGTGCAGCTTGGGAGGGACCCTACAAAGTGGTAAGCAAGGTCAGTGATGTTAACTAGATGGTAGAACTGCTAGGCAGGAGGCAGGGGGACAAATTATACCATGTTAACATTATGAAACCTTAGAGTGTTAGGGAGGACCTTGTGCTGAGTATTTGCAGTGGATGGCAGAAGGAGTCTGAGGGGTAACTGGTGACTGATCTCCTCAGTGAGGGTCGGACTGACACCTCAGTGGAAGGGGTAGCAATGTCCCAGCAGTTATCCCCTACCCAGGTTCGAGAAATCTGAGCAGTGTTACTGGAGTTTGGGGACATGTTCACTGGGAAACTAGGGAGCACCCATCTGGTGCAGCACCATGTGGATACAGGACCCCAAAGACCTATTAAACAGGCCCCTTATAAGGTGCCTGACAGAGTCAAACAGAATCTGAGGGAGGAGATACAGGAAATGTCGGAACTAGGAGTAATTCAGGAGTCCAACATTCCCTGGGCCTCCCCAGTGGTTCTGGTACCAAAGAAAGATGGCAGCACAAGGTTCTGTGTGGGCTACAGGAAATTAAATAGTCACACAGAGTCAGATGCTTACCCCATGCCTAGGACACAGGAAGCTGTAGAAAAGCTGGGTGGGGCTAAATATCTTACAACCATTGATCTTACCAAAGGTTACTGATGGGTGCACTTGACTCCCAGTGCTAGAGAGAGGTCAGGCTTTGTGATTCCTTTTGGCTTGTATGAGTTCACAAAGATGCCCTTTGGGATGAAAAATGCCCCAGTGACTTTCCAGAGGCTGGTAGATCATATCATAGCAGGAGATTTTGCCTTTGCATTCCTAGATGATATTGCCATCTACAGCCATTTTTGGCAAGAGCACTTTCAGCATGTCATGAAGGTACTGGGTAGACTACAGCAGGCGGGGTTGACCATTAAGCCTAGCAAATATCAGGTGGGTATAGCAGAGGTCTCCTACCTGGGAAATAGAGTGGGGAGTGGTAAGATCGGGCCAGAACCTGCCAAAGTGGAAGCCACTCAGGCATGGCCTGACCCTGTTACCAAAAATCATATGAGGGCATTCTTAGGGATAGCAGGGTACTACAAAAAATTGTCCCCAATTATAGTACCATAGCTGCTTCCCTTACAGCCCTGACAAGGAAAAACAAGCCAGATAAGGTAATGTGGACCTCAGCATGTGAGCAGGCAATCCAGAAGCTTAAAGGAGCTTTAGGAGGAACCCCCTGTGTTAGCCAGTCCAAATTGCAGCAACACATTTGTTGTGCGGGTGGATGCTTCAAACCATGGGATGGGGGCTGTACTTAGCCAGGTTTCCTCAGAGGGAGAAGAGCACCCAGTGGTATATCTCAGTTGTAGGCTCCAATCCAGGGAGGAATACTATGCAGCTGTAGAAAAGAAATGTCTAGCCATAGTTTGTCACTGCAGAAACTTCAGCCTTATCTGTATGGAAGGAAATTCACTGTAGCTACAGACCACAATCCCTTAACATGGCTACATCAAAATGCCAAGTTACTAAGGTGGAGCCTAAGGCTGCAAGCAAGTGATATGACAGTGCAGCACTGCAGTGAAGTTAACAATGCCAACACAGATGGGATCTCAAGACAGGGAATGGAGTAAGGTATTCCCAGATAGGCTCAACCCTCTCAAGCAAAATTTCTCAAGGATCACTTGAAAAACTAGCTTGAGTTTTCAGGGAGGGGAGAAATGTAACACTGCCAAACCAGCTATCTAGAATTTTGTAAATAATTTTATGTCATTTGTGAATATTGATATGATTTATACAGAACTGTATGTTATGTACTGAGCTTCAAGAATGTAACCACAGCATACCCTGCTGGAACACGAAGATTAACTTACAAAATAAGTCGAAATTGTTTTACGATTGTGTTATCTCTCAGTTTCAGTGAAGCAGACACAATGTCTTGCGCTAGAGGTTTTTCTATTGTCTTGTAGAGAAGTAATTACTTGGTATAAAATGTAAGCTGTTTTATTGCTTTATGACCACCTAGCAGCTACACAGTTCTGGGCAAACATCTCAGAGATATGTATTTCTCACACAGGGATGTGAAATTCTATTAGTTTCTGGTTTAGCCTGGGAACTGAAGTCAGTTGACAAAAGGTGATGCCATCTAGGCTAACCCAGCAGTAAAATGTGGTATTGATTGAAGAACTCTATCAGAGAGAGACTTGGAATTTTGTATTTTGTCTTGGACCTAGCAAGAACATTCACTCATCATCACATCTGCACGTGCCCTGCCTTGTAAGTAAGATTTAGGTATAGTATCTCTTTTAGATATAGATAGGAATATAGTAAAGATTAGTTTAGATATTTTCTGTATTTATTTGAGACTGTCTTGCAATGTTGTTTTAAAATATTTCTGTGATTCTGAACTCTGAAGTAACTGTGTTTGTTTTCTCAGTATCGTTTTGTTCTTTTATTATTTATTATTGAATATAATTATTGAATATAATTAAACCTATCTTTGTGGCTGATATTTGTGAGACATATCTAAGCTCTTAGAGTACTTGCATATGTATTTGGTGACACTGTACAGGCCACTCCTAAATAACCTTGCAAGTCTTGGTCAAAACTACCATTTGGATGATAGTAACATTACACAGTAGAATTGGGCAACCTTTGTAAGGGCCTTATAGTAGCTGATAAAGACTTGGTTGGTGGCAGTGATAACTACCTTATAGTCTGGGCAGAAGGTGCATAGCTAGTAAACCTGTGTCAGCCTTTCCCAGGTGTGTGTGTGTGTGTGTGTGTGTGTGTGTGTGTGTGTGTGTGTGTGTGTGTGTGTGTGTGTGTGTCTGTGTGTGTGTGTATGTGTGTGTGTGTGTGTGCCAGCTACTTGGGCAGGGACACGAAGCACTGGTTGGATAGAGATGGTGCTGGAGGTTTTGGCTTGATCACTCAGCTGACATTTTAACCCTATAACTGTGCCAGTGAGTAGTCTTATTGGGCAATCTGGAGGAAGAGGGAGAAACCAGCCCCAGACTAACTGTGATCTGTGTGCTCTTAAGGAAAATTACAATTTACTGCGTGTGTACTTGTCATCCTCCCATTGTGTACATCCCTCGCTGTTGACAGTGGTAAGTATTGAGGCTCCTTAATTACTGGGCCAGTGCAGGGACATCACATATGTATTTTTCTTTCCTTTAATTTTTCTCTTAATCTTTTTGAGTACTTTCTATCCAGGAATTCTGGACTTCTTGCACAATACATAATTTATTTCATATCAACAATAGTCAGCTCTATCTTGTTAATATTTTTTGGGGCCTGTCAGGTTTTGTGGTGTTTGAAGAGTACTATTTCGTTCAACAATTGGTCACCTTCCTCTTCCTGAGCCTAACCTAACCCAACTGTAGGAATGTTTCTGTGTCCTGAGAATTCAGCACTGAACAAAAAGGCAGAAGAATGTTCAGTTTAAGCTTGCTCAGCAAAATCACAACAATAACTAAGAGATGAGCGATGCACCACACCATAAAACGTATCTCAACAATTTATTCAGAGCTGTATCTCAACAAGACAAAAAACAACAAACAATGGATTAGCACTTTCAGCTATCAAAGCCTTCTTCAGATCCACATTCAAAAGCCACATCTCAATCTAATATAAAGCATATAGCAGACAATGACAAAAACATGTAAAACAAGCTGCTTTGCTCTAACCAGTACAAGTGCTTATACAAGCACTTCATCATCCAATGTGTTTCGTTATTCTAATTAGCTTTGACTAGCAAGTTAAGATGGAAAATGTAAATTAGACTTCGCTTTCTCAAACATCATTGGTCTCAGCTAGCAAATGAAAGCAGAAATGTAAATCAGACTTTACTTGCTTAAAAATCATTGGTTTACTTTAAACATTAGACAAAACCTAGCTTTAACTAGCAAGTTAGGATGGAAAATGTAAATTAAACTTCACTTTCTCAAACATCATTGGTCTGGGCTAGCAAATAAAAGCAGAAATGTAAATCAGACTTTGCTTGCTTAGAAATCATTGGTTTGCGTTAGACATTAGACAAAACATAGGGAACTTATATCAAAAAAGTATTCCCTATCGCTTTCATAAGAATAAAAACCAAGTTATTCCAAGTTCACTCATCAAAAAGCGCGATTCTATAAAAACATTTAACAAAAAACTATTTATATTTTAGTAAGATATGTTTTGTTGCTGAGACCAATGATGTTTGAGAAAGCGAAGTCTAATTTGCATTTTCCATCTTAACTTGCTAGTCAAAGCTAATTAGAATAACAAAACACACTGGATGATGAAGTGCTTGTATAAGCACATTTATTGGTTAGAGCAAAGCAGCTTGTTTTACATGTTTTTTGTCATTGGCTGCTATATGCTTTATATTAGATTGAGATGTGGCTTTTGAATGTGGATCTGAAGAAGGCTTTGATAGCTGAAAGTGCTAATCCGTTGTTTGCTGTTTTTTGTCTTGTTGAGATACAGCTCTGAATAAATTGTTGAGATATGTTTTATGGTGTGGTGCATCGCTCATCTCTTAGTTATTGTTGAGAATTCAACACTGTCATTTTTTCTAGTCTTGGCATGAGTTGCACTTTTCAGGATTGAGCCCTTTTTTTAAACTGGGACTTGTGCATCCAGCTGTTTTTTTATTTTTTTAACCTAATATCTTCCTGTGATACATGTTCAAAATGTAGTCTATGTATCAGTGATTTTGTAAAAACAGAGTCTACCTCATGAAAGTGCTCACAAAGACTTGAGGATGAATTCAGTTCCTGCAAAAGTGCTCTCCTTTGCTTATTCTGTACTGATATGGTCATTCCAATGTTGCATGTGTCTGGACAGATACATGCAAAAGAGAGCATTATACTGAATAACTGGTCTAATGACAGCAGAGGAAAGGGGGGCAGAGTTATCTCTAGAATTAGACACAATCACTTTGTTGATAAGCTGTCTGGTATAGAAGGGTTTTCTTATAACAATGGACACGTTGATAATGTTAGGTCACTGTCCATATAAGTTCCAAAATCCTGAACAACTGGGTCAACTCTTAGGGGCATATTGTCAATGTGGTAGTTCCTTGGGGTAGATGACTTCCCAAAGGGTAATACTGGACCAACAAGATATGATTTGTAAGAGATGTAATTATCTATATAATCTTGAAACCATGTTCATACTTACACATATGGCTGGTAAACAACACAACTTTCCCATACTATTAAAGATTACACTTCATAAACATGTTGTGGATGTAAGTCAGTTCACAAGCCAGCAATAATCAGGGCAAAAGAGCTCTGGTGGAAATCCACTAACACAACACTGTACTCCAAAAACTCACTGAGTAACCTGGCCCTAGAATGCAAACCTTTCACTGCCACTAAGTCTTCACATCCAAGTAGAAATGTCCAGCTAATAGATAAATCCATCATCAGACACATTAGCTCTATACTCCGTAGGCTGGGCAAAGTGTGACTTTTAACTACCTTTCTAGTTCTAGGTTCAGTGACATCATGGAGACCTTACAGTCTCTCTAAAAGACCAACTATGAATATGACCTGATGGCATGGATAACCTGAGGTGCTCAACCGAGAATTCTGGATAAGCAGAGAGACATATACTGCAGCTTGTTTTGCATGTGTCAAATGCAGGCAAGACTCTGGGCCTCAGTGGAATCCTATATCACACAGAATTATGCCTAGACAGAATGAAAAGCTAACCAGCTTAAACATTTGGCTAAGTACCTGCTGTTATTCCATGAACATCCAATATGTAATAGCTTAGAAGAGATGATTGACAGATGCCATTGTTTCACCACGGACCTCCCCCCAGCCCCTTTCCATAGTGTTTTTTTTAAGGAAAGTCCACCTTCTGGACATTTCAAAATAAAAGGGAGGCTTGGAGTAAATGCTAATCCAGATGGCATCAATGTTTCTCTGCTCATTGCCACTCTGCTAAAAATAACACATCTATTATCCCCAAGAATATACTTACTTTCTTAATCAACAGCACCAGAATGCACTCTCTTTCAAACCCTCCTAAAACTGTTCAGCATAGCAACAGGATATGTTTCTGGAGTATGGAAAATATTCGCTGCTCTAGAAATGGGGGCCCCATCTCAGATACTTGCAACAATAGCACTATTGTTTTAGCAGGTCTAATTTGCAAAATCACATAATGTGATACATCTTGTTTCATCCCCTTTGTTATTAAACACATCATTGATTTATACCAACAACAACAATATGGTTTCGTAAAAGGGAGATCATATCTACTTCATTTATTACATTTCTGTTTGAAAGTCAATAAAGCTGTCGATGGTGTCCATACAGTTCATAGAGTGTACCTGGATCTGGCAATGCTTTTCACACACTTCTCCACATGGTAAAGAAGCTTAAAACCTAAATTTAGGTTATGATAATAAATGATAGATAAACTGGTTGACAGGTCGAACCATATAGTTAAAGTAACAGGTTCTACCTCAGAAAGCAAAAAGGAGATTGGTGGTCTTCTTCAAGGCTTAGTACTAGGACCCTTTCTGTTCAGTATCTGCTTATCTAATCTCCAAATGACTATCCCAGCCATATGATTAACTAAATCTGCCAATGACTAACTGCAAGAAGTGTAGGTTTTCTCAACAAAAGTTTACAATACAGACACCCCCTACTCCAGACTGTTGCAGTTATCAGAAATCTCTGTGCCTTCATAGACAACTCTGTATCCTTTGACTACCACATAGCAACAGTAGTCAGGAAATCCTTCCCACCAGCTGAATTAATAACTAAAGGTATTTTATCCATGCTAAAGAAGTTGTTTCTCTGAACTCTTCCCTGAATCAAATAAATTATAGAATATAATGCCCTATTCAGTTTGCATTTATCTAAGCATATCACATCGTTAGAAAATTCCTAATTAAAATGAAACTTGAATGAAAGACCCTGCTCTACCAGGCTTGATGTCCCATCACTATATTCTGTTTCTTATGGATTCCTGCAGGGCAATTGTATGTCTAGCATTCTGTAGTGTTTAGGAGCCAGCCGTCTTTCACCTTCTACAGCTGCACAAAACAAATAGCACTGCAAACACTTGAAATAAATATTTGAATCCCCATAACCAATAAATAATAAACACTGAAGTGGCATTTTTGTTATTTGATGCTTCCCTCACCTCTAGAATAATTTTCTATTACCTATACAACAGAGTGATGCTCACACTTTTGTCAAGGCAAACATTATACGTATATATACAAATTTAAGGTCCACTCCAAAGTAATGATATTATTTGTGTTAGGCTAGAATTATAGGTTACTGTCCAGAAGATATACAGAATATTCAGTGCTGTGAACATCAACTCAAAGAGCGAATGTTTTAGAATTATTAAAGGGAACATCTATATGTGTTTATTCTCTGTTTTTCTGTGGTTAGGCTTCCTCTTCCATTTAAACTACAACTCTTATCGATTGTGTGAGCAAACAAACTACTAACCTGAAAAAGCATGCACTTCAAAATATGTGCACTTTACCTCACATATCAACTGATTTTATTACTTTACTTTCAAAGTCATCCATAAATATATAATAAAGCAGTTTGATATGTTAGTGTGAAACTGTACATCCTACTGCTTCCTGATATATTTAGTTATGTAACTAAAAACATTTAATGGAGTTCCGAATATAATATTGTATTGTTGTTAGATTTTTCTGTAAATGATTCAGACATGCTGGGGAAGTACATTGATCTAATTCAAACATGACCTTAAGCTGAAGAGGCAAACTTAATTTATAAATTAAAAATGGATTTAATGAGTTCTCTTAGGTTAATTAAAATATGTCTAGGAAGCCCATGATAAGTGGCTGTGAACATACCATAGTTAAACCTGCTGCCAGTAGAAAAAGTCATTAAAATGTAATCTAAGATGATGTTATGTAACAAATACGCCTCAGTTTCTTTTATTGAAGTTCATTCCCACATTCTAACTAATTTATTTAATAGCATTTTTTCATTGTGTAGAGAAAATTAGAAATTATTAGGTAAAGCTCATACACTTCTCTTTAGCCATGGTACCCAATCAGCTGATTAGCTATTTCTGACAGGATTCAATAAACCCTACATGGCTCCCTGAAACTGTGTGCGCATTGCTCTGCAATGTGCGCATGATAGTGTGCCGATTTGTATTCAGCAAGCAGCTCTACATGATGTGTGGAACTGCACAAATACGGTAATCCCCTTGGCATGCTAATTACTGCATAAGCAGTTGTATTGTATGCTAATAAACCAATCCAAGATGGTAGAGCTATTCAACAAGCTATAAAGCATTCATGTACACTTAGTGTAGCCTTTTGCCTTTACTCTAAAACCTACTTGAATACAACTGCAGAAACGACATTGGAGAAAACAATGTTAGGGGCTGCTGCTGCTCTTCTGCATGTATATGAACAACAAGCTCAACTCTATGCTGTTGTTGCTTCTGATAGACCTTGGGGAAGGAGGAGAAGGTCATGAACTGCATGAGGTGGAAATAGTAGAGCACTACAGGGTGAATAGAGACACAATCCAGTAACTCTGCAACCTTGTTGTCCTCACCTGACAGCAAGGGCACACTGAGGGGAATGAATACCTGTGGAGACCAAGGTATGTGTAGCACTTACAATATTGGCTACAGGAATCTTTCACTGACCCAAAGCAGCCATGCAGGAGGTATCACAGGCATCAGTATCCAGGATTCTACATCAGTTCCTGAATGCTATGCTACAACATGCCAGTGACTATATATATTTGCTCCACTCCAGTGGATAGAGCTAGAACTGTGCAGGAGTTCTACCCCATAACAAACTTTCTTGAAGTCCTTGGTGCCATAGACTTCACACAAATTGAGATCAAAGTACCACCAGAAAAATAGGGAAGGGTCTACATCAAGAGAAAAGGGTTCCACTCCATTAACTGCCAGGTTATGTGTAATGTTAGGGGAATTATGTTGATTCTGTCTGCTGGCAACCCTGTCACTAACCATGTCTCCCACATCTGGCACACCTCACAGATCTACCAGAGGTTTTCCAAGGGTGATGTGCCACAAAGCTATTTATTGGGGGATGTTGTATTTGTATCACACCATGAAAGAAAAATTAGACAATATGCACTAGAGACTGCATGTCTAACAGTAAAGAAGATAAAGGAATGATTTCCAGAGTACATAAAGAAGACAGAGCTGCAGTTTTGCTAACATATTTATAAATAATGTGTGATCACTCATGCCACTAAACATGTTATGTACACATTTACAGTCAACTAAGAATGTCCAGCTGTATGAACTGTTTAACATTGGTTGTGAAATGTTAATTGCTTGTATGCACATTATTTGACTACTGTTGCAAAGGTGTGTGTTTGTGGCAAAGACAGATAACCCACTATAATGGTGTTGTATAAGTAGAGTAGTCTATTCAAATCCAGAACTATATAATTTTAACTTTTCTTTCCCTTTTTTATCTTTGTTTTTTTTTTTTTTTACTTTTTTTCTGTGAGCACAGTATGTGGCAGGGCAAATATGGTTAGCTGCTTAAAATGTTAAAATTTAAATTAATTTGCCTTACAAAGTGCAAACATGCTTAGCAGTCAGCAGATGGTAATGACTGCAGAAATTCCACATGCTAGCTGACTATCTCTGTGGCACAAGGTGTATATACTGTGAACTAAAAAAGTGAAAACAGAGGTTAAGCAAGGTTTAAGTCCCACAGTAAATATTTTTAGTGAGGCTGTCATAATGACTAGTTACACAGCTAAATATTGCCTCTTCCATGTGCACGATTCTTACCTGTGTGCAAACACAGTTCAATACTTAAGGAAAAAAGTAAAAACTTTAATTTGGTTTGCCTTCCTTTGCTCAAGCAGGCTCAGTGACTATACATGACCATCAGCACTCTGGACAGCACTGAGTGTGGAAAATACCTTTAGTGTCTATCTTTCCCTGTGGGGTATATATCAATTCATCAAAGTGACTAACCATCAAATCCCTGTTCATTGAACTTAATCCATCAAGAGTTAAATCAGTTGAATGTTCATTTATGCAAATATTTTCCTGGAGAAAAACAACTAGTTGGACACCGTCAGGAATTTGCCCTTTTCCCCACTGTAGTGTGATCTCAAAGTTGATATATTTTAGTTAGGGGTGTGTGGAGGCACAGCCCCCCCCCACATTGGGGGGTGTAGGGGAGCAGCACCCTCCTGGGTGGGTTTCAAATAATGTGTTTTTTGTACTGTTCGTTAGGTTGGCCCGCTAGTTTTTTTTCCTTGGGAAAAAATTGCGTAAATGAACATTCGACGGATTTAGCTTTTGGTGGACTAGGTTTGATGAATAGGGATTCAACAGATAGTCACTTTGACTAAGTGATATAGACCCTTCCCTGGGGCTCTAGGTGTAATTACACTAAGTTCATGGTCCAAGCACAGGCGAGCCAGGGTTCAAATCCAGCACAGTTCACTTTCTTAGTAAGGGTGCCCCATTGCAATTTTCCACGAAAGTTGGATTATAAAGGCAATAATAAATAGCAATAGCTATGTATAGCAGGCTGATTGATAGAAAGGTATCATTACTGCTTGCATACACATACTTTTGTAACTATCATGTGTATTGTGTTTTGACTGATTTAGCATTACAGTGATGATTATGTCATAAAAATGCAGTTGCATATATTTGATGGACACAATAGTTTACTAACAATCATCTACACCCTTCCCATAATCCAAGTATTATTGTAAAACAGAAAGTATTGTGAAGTATGTATCATAACTCCAAACTATTACTAAAGTTGTACATCTCTAACCATTTCCATTATATTATCAAACATTAATCCTGCATCACACTTGAGAATACGTGATCCAGGACTTTTTAATGTCACACACATACCGGCCTAATTGAAGTACAGCATCAGTCACTATCTAAGCTGTATGTCTTTAATGACCATGGTTGACAAATATGTATTTCATGGCAATGAGGAATAATCACATATGTGGAAATGTATGCATTCTCTTTTACACAGTTGTGTGTCCCACATTGTACAAATTACTTTCAACAGTGTGTAAATACCCACAAAATATGTGTCAACTCATACCACTGATCCCTCTAAAGGCATGGCTTAAAAGCCAAGTCATTTAGCATTTCATTGTTGACCACTGGACAAAGTGTGACCAGGTATAGCAGCACAATGCCAAATGTGACATCATCATTGCTGTGTCATAAAATTCCTTCCTGTTTGTTTGACAAAATTTCTATTTGTTTAACATCTTGCAAACATAGCTGGTATGGCTGTGGGTGTTTGCAAATTGGTCGTAAAACATGATATATATTGCAACTGTTGTAGGAACTTTGCAGACATGGCAGGAGATGAGAAGGATGCTGCCAAATTTTGGGCACAGAGGTGGGGTGTGGAGGAGTAAAAAATATTTGCTTTAGGCTGCTGCAGGGGGACTATACCAGGTCTCAGTATAAGGCTGAGGCTTAGAACAACCTAGCCAAGGCTGCCTCTAATGCACTGGCATCCCATGCACTGGGGAGCAATTTAGGCATTACTACACTGATGTTAAGAAGTGTAAGCAGGCACAACTCGACCAGTGGCTGGGTGAGTTTTAAACTGCTGACACCCCCCTGGTGTGTAAGTATACAGATCTAGCAGATTGAAATTATATGGAATGCTGTAGATAGCAAATGCTTTTGTGTCTCTTCTTTCAACTTCTATTTTACATCTGCAGAGGAAATCTTGGTGAACAGAAGTTCATTGAATGACAGGTATTACTCAGAGGTTCTGCAGTGTCAGCCAGCATATTCACTGCCTTATCAAATGTATTGTCTGCAAAGCAGGAAAGGCGACATGCACCATGTTTGAAGTTCAGGACATGTTTTGTATTAGGAGATGGACGTATATATGCAATGAGCACAACACCTATGTCTGTGCCACCTGGGTGTGTTGCAGCTGAAGATGTAAAGCGCACATTACTAGTGAGAAATACTTCAACAGTCAAGTCCCAGTAAGCGTGTGACCATGTTATCTCTGAGCCAGCACTGAACATGAGCCCGACACATTGCTGAGTACAATGTACAAATGGGAGTGAGTCACAAGAAACCACATCAAAATCTTACACTCTGACCCTATGAAAAAATCATTCATTTATTATACAATGCAATCAACCAAAACAGAAAAAACATAAGTTACAAGTATAAAATAAACATGTTTGTACTTGGGTTTTATGCCCTTTAAGAAGGGGAAAATCAAGAGCTAAGTAGCATATTTACAGTCTAAGAAATTAACTCATTTTAGGCCCAGTAATTAAGTATTGCTCAAACAGTCTAAATTAATATATTCTATTTCCTTTCAATACAGAATTAGAATGCACTCCAAATAGTAACACTACATGAATTTTCATGCAAAGGAAAAAGAAAGTCTAATCTTCTTAATAGCTTTTCAGCATAGTACATATCCATCTGTATTTTAAATAAGGTGTTAAGCTGAACACCTCATTAAGGCCTGAAGGCTTTATTCAATTTACATGAAAAATAGACATTTTCCTGTGCTCCATAGGACTAGTCACTCTTCTTTGAAGTTTATTGATGCAATGTATTTAGAGTCCATAAACTTAAGTGAAGAAACCTAACTACATTAGATTCAACAAATTTTAAACATTCTTGGTCGGATCCAAAATTCTGGCTTTTAATTTCTTTGTAAAGTTTTGAACATCATCCCCAAGACATTCAATGAATAAAGCACATACACATTTGGGTCTTATCATTATTTATTCAGGTTGGATGGTGAAATTTCCATAGTGACATTTACATGTCTGAAGCAGTGTGCTTTAGCAATCAAAAAGGCAAAAGGCTTTTTAACCACACAATTCTGTGATGTCTCAGCTGTTATTGTATCAGTCTATTCGAATGAGTCAAATCCTGCTAAGTGTTTGGAATTCAGAAATGTAACTGAAGATGATTTATGCAATAATGGCTGAGAACATGAGTCAGTATGCAAAATTCTATTGTTTTGTAACTTATATTGCCCCATACTTCTCAACCTTTCAGCATAAGAAATCTGGACAAGCCTAAAATAATGGGAAGACAAAGGCCCAAAAATAGGGGCAGATTTTAAATATTGCTCTTGTAAACTTAGGAAGTTGCTAGAATAAAAGGATGTGTGTTAACTGCCAGAAAATCAAAAATTTTATGAGGAACAGATTAAAAATATGAGGCAAAAATACTGACATTATGTGAAAACTGGACAGGTCAGACATATATTTTAAATAAAATAAAAGTTGGTGTCAGCTCTTGTGAGCCGTTTAGTTCTGTTCAAAAAACAAAACGCGTGTAGGAAACTTTCAAACTGCCATAGACTTTCAGTTAGAAATAAAGTTACCTTTCTTAGTAAGCTCACACAGTCTTTTCAGACGGCAGGAAAATAAGTGGTTGCAAAGTTATTCCGTTGCAGAAAGCGTGCAACAAAAACAAGCCGAATTTTAAAGTAAACTCTCAGTTTGAAAATAAAGTTACCTTTGTTTGTAAATTCACACAGTCTTTGTAGTCAGCAAGATAATGGATAACCTCTGTTCCGTTGCACGAACCATGCAACAGAAGGCAGACCGAACTTGCACGTCAGCTGTTTTCACTGGTTAGTTGTAACTGCTTCAAGATGGTTCAAATGATGTTATTCCGTAGTGAAGCTCTCAAAGCAAATGTTAGAAACAGGCCAGGAAAAGTTGTGTTTAGTAGCAAACCAAGGTCTATTCAGACCAAATTGAGCGGCCAAAACTTCTGTGTAGTAAGCAAACCAAAACACTGAAATAAAAAAGTCCAGGTCTATTCAGACCAGCAGCAAACGGCAGC
This sequence comes from Protopterus annectens, assembly GCF_019279795.1. Lineage (NCBI taxonomy): Eukaryota > Metazoa > Chordata > Ceratodontiformes > Protopteridae > Protopterus > Protopterus annectens. The sequence continues at coordinate 857,957,441 of NC_056749.1, forward strand.
AATCGCAGCTAGATGACCAATAATGCAAAATATGTGCTAAAACTCGTATTCACAGCAAAATGCAAGGAACTCCAGACCTTGTGATAAATCAAAATAGATTTATTGGATCCTCTGACAAACAATGGTAAGCGCTTTCGCAACAAGTGCTTTTTCAAACCAACAAATTCACCATTGACTAACACACCCTTTTTATACTCAGTCATTAATGTTTGATGAGCACAAAACATATCCATTTAAAGAAACATATAAATTTATAACGAAAATTTATGCAAACTGTTTATAAGTACAATTGTTAAAATCTATTTAATTTGATGAACCATATCCAACATATAATAAAAAATAATAAGATTGAATAATAATATGATGAAATTTAAAAATATATATATGTATAAAAAACAACAAGAAAAAACAAAAATATATATGTAGATAGATATATGTGTGAAGAGCGTCATAAAACTTGTATATTTTATATGAATGTCACATAATGAATTCATTCTTTACCTTCACAATGTAAAGTAAAAAGCACATTCACTTTGACAAAACTAGAAATCAAGCTAGTGCTTAATTATGTATTACTAATATAAAACGCTAAGCAATAAATGGTGTGCAATGTTTAGTGGCTACAAATAAAAATGAATGTGTGTGCATGAGATATACATGCTACATATGGATAGAAGGACAAGAGATTATTTTATCCGATGAAATTTAAAAAATTAAAAAGCAATAATATGTAGAATGTTCATGAAATGTACAAGTGTAACAAAGTGCATGAATGTAGGACAAAAATAATATAAAGTAATGGTGTGTGTGCACTAATCCTACATGAAGATATCTGAAATTTCATTTGTTAATACATGTGTAGAATACATATGAAATGTATAGATGTACCAAAAAATGCATGGAAGTGGGACAAAAAATTGGAGTAAAGGTGTATATACATTGTTCATATATGAAAGTATCTAAATGCCATTCATTTGGGCCTGTGTCTCCTGCTTTTTAGCATAGGTTTCAAAGGAACCCTATCATTAAGTCCTGGAGGACAATGTGCTCTGGTTTTTATTATCCATTGAGCTTCTACAGACTCTGTGATGTTTTTAACATCACCACCTCTTATACTAGGTTGCAAAACTTGCAAAACTGAAAAAGAGAACCTGTGTGTATTGTCTGTGTTATGAATATGCTTGGATAGAGCATTCACTTGTGATTTTATCCTAATTTGGTAAAGATGTTCCCTGATGCGTTCCTTTAACATTCTGTCCGTTTTCCCAATGTAGAAGGAACTGCAGGAGACACATCTGGCTATATAAATCAAATGTTTAGAATTGCAAGTGGCATGAGCTTTTAAGTAAAATATTTCACCTGTGACTTGGTGAACAAAAATGGATAGATCAGATATATGGCAACAATAATTACACCCATTACATGGGCTAGTGCCTACTAAATCTGAAACATTGTTTTTGGTCTGGTCAACACAGCAAAGTAATTTATGTAGGTTTTTCTTGTTTTTGTAAGCAAAACTGGGGTATTCATTTATAAATCGTGAAATCTCTGGATCTAACTGAAGGATACCCCAGTGTTTCATAATGCACTCTTTAATAGCATGTACGTCCATGGTATAATGAAGTGTGTATCTAATAAGATTTGTGTCATGAAATGAAACTTGTCGATTATTTAATCTGTATTCATTTTGGCCTTCATCAGAAAAAATAGGGACTGCATTACCATGTCTCATTTCCATGACTTTACTCAAAGCATCTTTGATTTCTCCAGTTTTATAGTTCCTATCTCTGAATCTAGTTGCTAGTACTTCTATCTCATTCTCAAATGTGTCTATGTTCGAGTTTAATCGTGAGACTCTCATGCCCTGTCCTTTTAAGATGTTTCTGAATACATGGGGGGGGGTGCATGCTGTCTCTACTTAGCAGACTGTTCCTGTGACAAGACTTTCTATGCATACCGGTGTTAAATGCCCCATTTGGTAGGCACCAAATCTGTATATCCAAAAAAGAAATACTGTGGATTGAGTATTCCATGGTAAAACTAAGAAAGTCCACCAACGTGTTCACTTCTTTCTCAAACTTTAATAAATCTTGGATATTGCCTTGCCATAAGAAAAAAAGATCGTCTACGAAACGCTTGTAGAAAATTACATGTTCCGTATAACTTCTTAATTTGCATTGCATATTCTCTTCCCAATAGGCCATTACTAGGTTGGCGTAGCTATTGGCACAGGGTGTGCCCATAGCTACGCCATTCCTTTGCAAATAGTAAGTCTCTTCAAATAGGAAGACATTACTATCAAGAACAAGTTCCAAAAGAGTACACAAGAAATCTATCTTAATTGGTGTTAAACCTGAATACAACATGAGATGGTTATGCAAGAATTCCAGACCCAAGTCATTCGGAATCTTAGTAAACAAAGATTTAACATCCATGGTTACTAACAACAGATTATTATTATCTTGTTGATTCTTGGTGACCTCATAAAAGTCCAATAAGAAATCCTTGGAATCTTTGAGTATGATGTCATGCTTTTCTAATAAAGGATGTAATAATTTCTCTATGTAAAAAGATATATTTTCTGTAACCCAACCTCGCCCTGAGACAATTGGTCTCATGGGCGGGTTGAGTTCGTCCTTATGAATTTTGGGGAGGCCCTTTATAATAGGTGTCACTGGGTCCTCAGCTATTAGAAAGTTGTAAAGCTGAAAGTCCATCAGGCCCATTTTACACATGTCTTCAAGATTGTCATAAACATTAGTTGTAATTCTTATAACTTCAGACTTAGTTATGGCCTGATAGTATTCAATATCTCCCAATAGGTTCAACATTCTGCCTACATAATCTGTTTTGTTAAAGACCACAATAGGACCCCCCTTATCCGCTGGTTTGATCATTATATTGTTGTCTGACATTAAATCTTTTAAAGCTTGAGATTGCTTATGAGTTAAATTTTGTTTACTATATTTGATGTTTCTACCATGCATGGAGTAGAGGTCTTTCTCCACTGCTTTGCCAAATACATCTATAATAGGATGTAAAGAAGGTATCATCAAGCTGGGTTTTTTAAAACATGTAGAGGTATAAGTAGATGTTTTATTGTCAAACATAACTTTCAACTGTAGGTTGCGTGTGAACAACTTTAAATCCAGAATGCTGTCAGATATATTGCTATTTTTGGAGGGTATGAATGTTAAACCTTTGTTTAATACCTCTTCTTCATATTTATTTAATGGTCTATCTGACAGATTGTGTATTAAGTTAGTCTTTCCCACATCTTTTTGATAGTGGGTTCCTTTTGTTCGTAATTGGGGGCCTTTCGTTTTTGTCTGCCCCTGCTCATGGACCTCTCCCTCCCTTTCTGGTGTTGCTCTGCTATGGGTAAAGGGCGCGAGAGTTCTCCTTCTTTATATACCACTTGTTGTGTCCTAATTTTGTTTCTAACAACCTGTGGTTTAGTCACTTGTTCAACCGTGACTTGATTCACCTCTGGTTGTGTAGGTGGTATAGATGGTATATCAGCATGTGAATGTATTGTACTGCCTTGTTCATTAGATGTGCTAACATTAATACTAATTGTTTTAGATGTATTGTTTGGAGTAAAAGCTTTAGAATTTGCTATAGTGTCTGTACTTTTAAAACCATTGTTGTGTACTTTGTGATACTGTGTTTGAGACCCTCCTGGTCTAGCGGTATTGTTTGCTGAGAACCTTGGCCAAGTAAACACCTGATCATTAGCAAAATCAAAAGTGTCTCTGGCTAGCTTGTGTTTCTTCTGTTCAAACAATCTTTTCTCAAACAATGCAACATTGTCCATTACATGCTCAAGTTTGGAATCTAGTAATACATCATCATAGCTATTATACATTTCAATATGTCTACATTCAATAGATTTACAGAGTTCCTTTTCTTCTGGTAAAAAATAATCATTTAAAAGTTTCATATAATTGAAGCTCGTTTCCAAATTGAGCTGTTGCCAACGCCTCAAAAGTTCAGGAAACGTGTTTCCCGTTGTTGGCATTTTCAAAATTCTGAGTCCCCTTGGTACTATATGTTTTTGTATGCAGGTTTCAAAGTGAAATCTTTGTAACTGCAGTCTTTTAAGTTTAAGAAGCTCAGACTCTAAAATGTTCAATTCGGAATTCAGTTTTGCCATTACATCGGTGTCAATCGACTCCTCACTATTAACAGGTGTGATGACACAGTCCATTAACGGATTGCACACATCATTCAAACAACGTTTCAGCCTTTCCTTTGAGTTATATTTCTTCATACTATTAGATGGATTGTATGGAAGTTCAACATTGTCATAGAGCTATCGGCTAGTGTATTGGCAGAAAATAAATATCCAATGTAACACAAAATAAAAATAAAACTTTGCCGAGTGTTTTGGCTGATTAGTTTTATTTTTATTTTGTGTTACATTGGATATTTATTTTCTGCCAATACACTAGCCGATAGCTCTATGGCCGATATGCAAAGCACAGGCAATACTATTGACAATGTTGAACTTCCATACAATCCATCACTTTGAAACCTGCATACAAAAACATATAGTACCAAGGGGACTCAGAATTTTGAAAATGCCAACAACGGGAAACACGTTTCCTGAACTTTTGAGGCGTTGGCAACAGCTCAATTTGGAAACGAGCTTCAATTATATGAAACTTTTAAATGATTATTTTTTACCAGAAGAAAAGGAACTCTGTAAATCTATTGAATGTAGACATATTGAAATGTATAATAGCTATGATGATGTATTACTAGATTCCAAACTTGAGCATGTAATGGACAATGTTGCATTGTTTGAGAAAAGATTGTTTGAACAGAAGAAACACAAGCTAGCCAGAGACACTTTTGATTTTGCTAATGATCAGGTGTTTACTTGGCCAAGGTTCTCAGCAAACAATACCGCTAGACCAGGAGGGTCTCAAACACAGTATCACAAAGTACACAACAATGGTTTTAAAAGTACAGACACTATAGCAAATTCTAAAGCTTTTACTCCAAACAATACATCTAAAACAATTAGTATTAATGTTAGCACATCTAATGAACAAGGCAGTACAATAAATTCACATGCTGATATACCATCTATACCACCTACACAACCAGAGGTGAATCAAGTCACGGTTGAACAAGTGAATAAACCACAGGTTGTTAGAAACAAAATTAGGACACAACAAGTGGTATATAAAGAAGGAGAACTCTCGCGCCCTTTACCCATAGTAGAGCAACACCAGAAAGGGAGGGAGAGGTCCATGAGCAGGGGCAGACAAAAACGAAAGGCCCCCAATTACGAACAAAAGGAACCCACTATCAAAAAGATGTGGGAAAGACTAACTTAATACACAATCTGTCAGATAGACCATTAAACAAATATGAAGAAGAGGTATTAAACAAAGGTTTAACATTCATACCCTCCAAAAACAGCAATATATCTGACAGTATTCTGGATTTAAAGTTGTTCACACGCAATCTACAGTTGAAAGTTATGTTTGACAATAAAACATCTACTTATATCTCTACATGTTTTAAAAAACCCAGCTTGATGATACCTTCTTTACATCCTATTATAGATGTATTTGGCAAAGCAGTGGAGAAAGACCTCTACTCCATGCATGGTAGAAACATCAAATATAGCAAACAAAATCTAACTCATAAGCAATCTCAAGCTCTAAAAGATTTAATGTCAGACAACAATATAATGATCAAACCAGCGGATAAGGGGGGTCCTATTGTGGTCTTTAACAAAACAGATTATGTAGGCAGAATGTTGAACCTATTGGGAGATATTGAATACTATCAGGCCATAACTAAGTCTGAAGTTATAAGAATTACAACTAATGTTTATGACAATCTTGAAGACATGTGTAAAATGGGCCTGATGGACTTTCAGCTTTACAACTTTCTAATAGCTGAGGACCCAGTGACACCTATTATAAAGGGCCTCCCCAAAATTCATAAGGACGAACTCAACCCGCCCATGAGACCAATTGTCTCAGGGCGAGGTTGGGTTACAGAAACTATATCTTTTTACATAGAGAAATTATTACATCCTTTATTAGAAAAGCATGACATCATACTCAAAGATTCCAAGGATTTCTTATTGGACTTTTATGAGGTCACCAAGAATCAACAAGATAATAATAATCTGTTGTTAGTAACCATGGATGTTAAATCTTTGTTTACTAAGATTCCGAATGACTTGGGTCTGGAATTCTTGCATAACCATCTCATGTTGTATTCAGGTTTAACACCAATTAAGATAGATTTCTTGTGTACTCTTTTGGAACTTGTTCTTGATAGTAATGTCTTCCTATTTGAAGAGACTTACTATTTGCAAAGGAATGGCGTAGCTATGGGCACACCCTGTGCCAATAGCTACGCCAACCTAGTAATGGCCTATTGGGAAGAGAATATGCTATGCAAATTAAGAAGTTATACGGAACATGTAATTTTCTACAAGCGTTTCGTAGACGATCTTTTTTTCTTATGGCAAGGCAATATCCAAGATTTATTAAAGTTTGAGAAAGAAGTGAACACGTTGGTGGACTTTCTTAGTTTTACCATGGAATACTCAATCCACAGTATTTCTTTTTTGGATATACAGATTTGGCGCCTACCAAATGGGGCATTTAACACCGGTATGCATAGAAAGTCTTGTCACAGGAACAGTCTGCTAAGTAGAGACAGCATGCACCCCCCCCCCCATGTATTCAAAAACATCTTAAAAGGACAGGGCATGAGAGTCTCACGATTAAACTCGAACATAGACACATTTGAGAATGAGATAGAAGTACTAGCAACTAGATTCAGAGATAGGAACTATAAAACTGGAGAAATCAAAGATGCTTTGAGTAAAGTCATGGAAATGAGACATGGTAATGCAGTCCCTATTTTTTCTGATGAAGGCCAAAATGAATACAGATTAAATAATCGACAAGTTTCATTTCATGACACAAATCTTATTAGATACACACTTCATTATACCATGGACATACATGCTATTAAAGAATGCATTATGAAACACTGGGGTATCCTTCAGTTAGATCCAGAGATTTCACGATTTATAAATGAATACCCCAGTTTTGCTTATAAAAACAAGAAAAACCTACACAAATTACTTTGCTGTGTTGACCAGACCAAAAACAATGTTTCAGATTTAGTAGGCACTAGCCCATGTAATGGTTGTAATTATTGTTGCCATATATCTGATCTATCCATTTTTGTTCACCCAGTTACAGGTGAAATATTTTACTTAAAAGCTCATGCCACTTGCAATTCTAAACATTTGATTTATATAGCCAGATGTGTCTCCTGCAGTTCCTTCTACATTGGGAAAACGGACAGAATGTTGAAGGAACGCATCAGGGAACATCTCTATCAAATTAGGATAAAATCACAAGTGAATGCTCTGTCCAAGCACATTCTTAATACAGACAATACACACTGGTTTTCTTTTTCTGTTTTGCAAGTTTTGCAACCTAGTATAAGAGGTGGTGATGTTAAAAACATCACAGAGTCTGTAGAAGCCCAATGGATAATAAAAACCAGAGCACATTGTCCTCCGGGACTTAATGATAGGGTTCCTTTGAAACCCATGCTAAAAAGCAATAGACACAGGCCCAAATGAATGGCATTTAGATACTTTTATATATGATCAATGTATATACACCTTTACTTCAATTTTTGTCCCACTTCCATGCATTTTTTGGTACATCCATACATTTCATATATATTCTACACATGTATTAACAAATAAAATTTAGATATCTTCATGTAGGATTAGTGCACACACACCATCACTTTTTATTATTTTTGTTCTACATTTATGCATTTTGTTACACTTGTATATTTCATGAACATCCCACATACTATTGCTCCACATTTTTTAAATCTCATCGGACAAAATAATCTCTTGTCCTTCTATCCATATGTAGCATGTATATTTCATGAACACACATTCAATTTTATTTGTAGCCATTAAACATTATACACCATTTATTGCTTAGTGCTTTATATTAGTAATATATAATTAAGCACTAGCTTGATTTCCAGTTCTGTCAAAGTGTATGTGTTTTTACTTTACATTGTGAAGGTAAAGAATGAATTCATTATGTGACATTCATATAAAATATACAAGTTTTATGACGCTCTTCACACATATATCTATCTACATATATATTTTTGTTTTTTCTTGTTGTTTTTTATACATATATATATTTTTAAATTTCATCATATTATTATTCAATCTTATTATTTTTTATTATATGTTGGATATGGTTCATCAAATTAAATAGATTTTAACAATTGTACTTATAAACAGTTTGCATAAATTTTCGTTATAAATTTATATGTTTCTTTAAATGGATATGCTTTGTGCTCATCAAACATTAATGACTGAGTATAAAAAGGGTGTGTTAGTCAATGGTGAATTTGTTGGTTTGAAAAAGCACTTGTTGCGAAAGCGCTTACCATTGTTTGTCAGAGGATCCAATAAATCTATTTTGATTTATCACAAGGTCTGGAGTTCCTTGCATTTTGCTGTGAATATGAGTTTTAGCACATATTTTGCATTATTGGTCATCTAGCTGCGATTGCTGCCGTTTGCTGCTGGTCTGAATAGACCTGGACTTTTTTATTTCAGTGTTTTGGTTTGCTTACTACACAGAAGTTTTGGCCGCTCAATTTGGTCTGAATAGACCTTGGTTTGCTACTAAACACAACTTTTCCTGGCCTGTTTCTAACATTTGTTTTGAGAGCTTCACTACGGAATAACATCATTTGAACCATCTTGAAGCAGTTACAACTAACCAGTGAAAACAGCTGACGTGCAAGTTCGGTTTGCCTTCTGTTGCTTGGTTCGTGCAACGGAACAGAGGTTATCCATTATCTTGCTGACTGCAAAGACTATGTGAATTTACAAACAAAGGTAACTTTATTTTCAAACTGAGAGTTTATTTTAAAATTCGGTCTGTTTTTGTTGCACGCTTTCCGCAACGGAATAACATTGGAACCACTTATTTTCCTGCCGTCTGAAAAGACTGTGTGAGCTTACTAAGAAAGGTAACTTTATTTCTAACTGAAAGTCTATGGCAGTTTGAAAGTTTTCTACACGCGTTTTGTTTTTTGAATAGAACTAAACGGCTCACAAGAGCTGACACCAACTTTTATTTTACTTAATACGTATTGGTTTTTACACAGTTGGTGTAATACTCGGCAAAGTGTTTTGGCTGATTAGTTTTATTTTTATTTTGTGAGACATATATTTTACCCATATCACCAACTGTTTCCTTACATTTGACAGAGAACATTGTTTTACTAAGTTATTCTATACAAGTTTTTTTTTTAAACCTGTTTTCAAAGATGTGTCAGAAAGTGACTAGTACACTTTAAATGGGTCAGAGAAGTGGGACATTCAGTGTGTGAGACCCAACCATTTAGAATTCTTTAGTAAGGTCTGTGATGCCCGTGCCCTGGCCCAGCAATCAAGAGCCTCAATCCTCACCACTAACACCAGAGAAGGCGTCTCATATATGAGGAAAGGATAACAAATACACACAGTAAAGTGCAATTTCCCTTAAGAGCACACAGAGATCACAGTCAGTCCAAGGCTGGTCACTCCCTTGCTCTCCAGGTCCCCAGCAAAACTCCCCACTGGCACAGCTATAGGGTCCAGATCTCAGCCTAGCTGAGCAAGGTAAAACCTCCAGCATCCTCTCTGTCCAACCAATGCTTCACGTCCCTGCCCAAGTAGCTGACGCGCACACACTTTGAGATAAGAGTTTATACAACACACAGACACTCCTGGGAAAGGATGGCACAGGTTCTCCAGCTGTGCCCCCTTTTTCCCAGACTATACAGTAGTACCCTGCCACCACCCAGCTAATAGTTATCAGCTACTCAAAGGTCCTTAAAAGGGTGTCAAATTATTACTGTGCAATATTATTATCCAATTGGTAGTGTAGCCCAGGGCTAAAGCTATTAGAGTGGCTTTGTACAGTTTTACCAAAGGCATGCAAGTATTCTTAAGAGCTTAAAGTATCTCTACACAAACCAGCCACAGTTAAAAGGTTTTAAAATATTTAATAATAAATAATAAAAACACAAGACAATACTTTCTACTACACAGTGCTAGTAAAGAGTTCAGAGATCACACAGAAATACTTAAAATAATTCAGTAGTACAGTTCTGACATCACAGAAAAACACTTAGTCTAATATTTCTAGTTCCTAGCTATTTCTAAAAGAAAACACAAGTCTAAGATAACTTACATATGAACAAGGCAGTGCTGTGAGTTGGAAGGTCAAGACAAAAATGTTTAATGCCTTCTGATTCTCTCTGTTTAAATTGCTATTTTCTGTCCTGATTTCCATTACATCATTTCACACTTTCCTGGTTTTCCCAGGCAAACAGATACTGCATAATTGTTATCTTGCACCTGCAGGAAACTACAGCCATAAAGTACATTCCACATGTAAACTCTAGTAATTATTCCTTAAGTTAAAACAATAGGCAGGGTGCTTCACTCCAGACTCATCAACTCCAAATTCTAACTTCAAAGGGACACACATGAAATAATTTCAACTTCAAAGGACAGACATGAAATGCTTGGATTACCTTTCTTTACAGCAGAGGGCAATGTTGCTACATTGTTTTAAGTTCAACATTTCACAGTATTTTCTTTCAATTAAGAAAACAAGTATGTAAGTCAACATTCATATTTACAAATGATAGAATTATCTGCACAATTCTATGCACAATTCTATCTGGCTAGGCTGGCAGCCTTCACACCCCCCCCCCCCAGAAAACTCAAGCTAGTTTTTCAAGTGACCCTTGAGAAAAGCTGCTTGAGAGGGTCAGGTCTATCTGAATATACCTACCCCATTCCCTGTCTTGAGAGCCTAACTGCATTGGCATTGCTACTCCACCTGCGGTGCTGCACAGACATATCATATGCTTGCAACCCTAGGCTCCATCTTAGCAACTTGGCATTTTGCTGGCTGGCTCTGTTTAACCATGTTAGGGGGTTGTGATCTGTCATAACAGTGAATTTCCTTCCATACAGATAAGGCTGAAGTTTCTGCAATGCCCACAATATGGCTAGCTAGATATTCCTTTTCTACAGCTGCATAGCATTTCTCCCTGGGTTGGAGCCTATGACTGTGATAAAACCACTGGGTGCTCTTCCCCCTCTGAAGAAAACTGGCTAAGAACAGCCCCCACCCCATGGTTCAAAGCATCCACCTGCACAACAAATTATTTGCTGTAGTCTAGACTGGCTAACACAGGGGGTCCTCCCAAAGTTTCTTTAAGCTTCTGGAATGCCTGCTCACATGCTGGGGTCCACACTACATTATCTGGCCTGTTCTTTCTTCTCAGGTCTGTGAGGGGAGCAGCTATGGTACTATAACTGGGTACAAACTTTCTGTAGTACCCTGCTGTCCCTAAAAATGTCATCACCTGTTTATTGGTAACAGGTGCAGGCCATGCCTGAATGGCTTCCACTTTGGCAGGTTCTGGCCTTATCTTACCACTCCCCACTCTATGTCCTAGGTAGGAGACGTCTGCCATACCCACCTGACATTTGCTTGGTTTAATGGTCAACCCTGCCCTCTGTAGTCTGTCCTGCACCTCTCTGCCATGCTGAAAGTGCTCTGGCCAGGAGTGACTGTAGATGGCAATATCATCTGGGTAAGCAAGGGTAAACACTCCTGCTCCTGCTAGGATATGATCTACCAGCCTCTGGAAAGTCACTGGGGCATTCTTTATCCCAAAGGGCATCTTTATGAACTCATACAAGCCAAAAAGAGTCACAAAGGCTGACTTCTCTCTAGTACTGGGAGTCAAGGGCACCTGCCAGTAACCCTTGGTAAGATCAATGGTTGTAAGATACTTAGCCCCACCCAGCTGCTCTAGGGCCTCATCTGTCCTAGGCATGGGGTAAGCATTTGTCTCTGTGTAACTATTTAATTTCCTTTAGTCCACACAGAACCTGGTGCTACCATCCTTCTTTGGCACCATCACCACTGGGGAGGACCAGGGACTGTTGGACTCTTGAATCACCTCTAGTTCCAACATCTCCTGTACCTCCTCCCTCAGAGACTGTTTGACTCTCTCAGGCACTCTATAAGGGGGCTGACAAATAAGCCTTTGGGGTCCTGTATCCACCTGGTGCTGCTCTAGGTGAGTGCACCCTAGATTCCCAGTGAACATGTCCCCAAATTCCTGCAACTCTGCTCAGATTTCTTTAACCTGGGTAGGAGATAGCTGCTGGGACATTGCTAGCCCTTCCACTGAGGTGTCAGCCTGAGCCTCACTGAGGAGATCAGTCCCCAGATCTCCCTCAGACTCTTCTTGCAATCCACTGCAATTGCTCAGCACAAGGGCCTCCCTATCATGATATGGTTTCATCATGTTAACATGGTACAACTTGTACCCCTGCCATCTGCCTTGCAGTTCCACCATGTAGTTAATATCACTTACCTTTCTTACCACCTTGTAGGGATCCTCCCAAGCTGCTTGCAGCTTGTTGTGTCTGACAGGAATGAGAACCATTACCTGCTGCCCCACAGCATACTGTCTAGCTCGAGAATTCCTGTCATTCCACACCTTTTTCTGTTGTTGGGCTTTTGCTAGGTTCTCCTGGGCCAAGCCCATGAGTTCCCTGATCCTTGTACTGAGGTTTAGGACCTATGCCACAACAGACTCCTTGTGAGACTCACACTCACCTTCCTACTTATCTCAAATTAAATCTAAAGGCCCCTATACCCTATGCCCACACAGCAACTCAAAGGGTGAAAAACCTGTGGATTCCTGGGTAACTTCTCTGTAAGCAAACAGATGGGGCAAATATTTGTCCCACTCCCTCTTAAACTGATCTGCAAATGCTTGTAGCATGGACTTGATTGTAGAGTTTAACCTCTCAACAAGGCAATTAGTCTGGGGATGGTAGGGGGTGGTCTTCATGTGCTTCACCCCACAGGACTTCCACAGACAAGCCAGCAGGTCTGACATGAAATTGGCACCTCTGTCAGTCAGTAATTCTTTTGGGAAACCTACCCTGCTGAAAATCTCTAACAAAGCATTTGCCACCTTCTCTGCCTCAATGGAGGACAAAGCCACTGCCTCAGGGTAATGTGTATTATAATCCACTACCACTAGGATATACTTTTTTCCTGCGGAACTTGGGGTACTCAGAGGACCCACAATATCCATAGCTACCCTCTGAAATGGCTCCTCAATCACAGGCAAAGGCATCAGAGGAGCTCTCATCTTGTCTCCTGCCTTGCCTACTTTTTGGCACTGTTCACAGTTCCCGCAGTACCCTGTTACATCACTGGAAATTTCAGGCCAATAGAAGTTTTGCATAATATGCCTCTTTGTATGTTTTATGCCCATATGACCTGCAAAGGGAATATCATGGGCTATAGCTAGAAGCACCAGACTATAGGCTCTAGGCACTACCAACTGCTGTACTCTCTCACCTTCTAGCCCTCCCTCAGGGGGTCCACTCTCTGTATAGTAGCCCTTTGTCCCAGTATACAGATTCCCCCTTTCCTTGAGAATCAGGTGCCTCCCTAGCTACTTGCCTCAGGCCTTGCAATGTAGGGTCTGAGAGCTGAGCCTGTCTCAACTCCCTCCTTGTAACCCTTCCCAGCTACCCTTACAGAGGAAGTCTGGCATCCTCTGACATTGGTGCCTCACTGTCAGACTGGGTACTACTACTCACCTCTACCTTTGCAAGTCAGTCTGTCCAAAGGACCACCAGTACCCACAAGCAGCTGTGGCTCACATTCAGTCTCACTGGTACAGGGTAGCTCCCTTGCTCAAGTAACCACCTCATCAGTTCTGGCTGCAAGTATGCAGTCTCTTTGGGTCTCCCCTAGGCTACTAGACTCACATGCTTGTCTTCTAGCCTGACTGTGTGTAACTGCATAATCACATGGTACTGCCTCATCCAAATCCTTCCCTATCATGCCATCTGCAGGATGGTAGTTCGGTACTCCTGTTGTCTCAAGACAACCTACTGTTGGCATTTTGTCTTTCCCACTTACTAGCTCCCTCACCTTTTGTTCCCTACCTTTCCTCTGTGGACATCTATATGCCACATGGCCCCACTGGTTGAATTCAAAACATTTAACCCTAGCTCATGGACGAGTACCTGGACTATTGGCTTCCCCTGCTACTGGCAGATCCTGTTATGGCAGTCTGTGCTGCCCACCATGGGTTCCTTTATACCCATGAGCAGTATTGGGGTCCCCTTCCTGTGCAGGGCTGCCCTGCTTGCCAGGTATAGGTCTCCCTTCTTCCCCAACTCATCTGAAGTAGCACATTGTCTATCAGCTAACCAGATCCTCATGTCCTCAAGCAAAGTGCTAAGGGCTTGTTCCCTCACCAAAAGGTCTGCCAGCCCTTCAGAAGTGGTGACCTGACATCCACTCACCCACCTATGGAAATAAGTGCTCAATTCAGAAACATATTCACACACACTTTCATCTGCCTTGCATCTATGTTCACAAAACTTTTTCCTATACTTTTCAGGTGTTAGCTTAAAATACTCTAATAGACAAGTTTTATAGCAGTATAATCAAAACAAGCAATATCAGACATTTTAGATAATATAGTTACAGCTTTGCCATGAAGTAAGGGGGTCAGGAACTGTACCCAGAGCCCTTGGTCAGCTTCATACTGTTTACGTACCCTCTCAAACATATGAATGAAACTATCAAAAGTACCCCCCTCTTTAAACTGTGAAAGAAATTTACTGACCTTTTGTGCTTCTGGGGTCCAGTTATTCCCTTTCCCATTACCTCCATGACTCTGGTGAAGATTCAGCATCTCCTTCTCATGCTGCCTTTGCCTCTCCTTTTCCTCAGCTTCTAGGAATAGCAGTTTCTCATTCTCCTCACTCTCTAGACACCTCAGTCTCTCAGCTGCTTCTAATTCCACATGCGTGGCCTCCAACTCAAGTCTCTTTAGCTCCAGCTGGATTTTTAAGTCCACTGCAGAAAGGTTGAGCTGTCCATTTTCTGAGGGTATTATATCCCCACTGCAAGTCTGATAGTTGCTGTTTTCTGATGCAGCTGTAACCAAGGCTGCAATCAGGTCCACCTTAGTCAGTTGTCCATGCACCAGTCACTTAGCCTGGCATATCTCCACCAGCTTGCTCCTTGTCAGCTTTTCATCCTCCTCTGCTGACATGCTGCCTGCTCACCCTGACTAACTAAGCTAACAAAAGAAATAAAACAATTGTGATCTGAACACTGAGTATTCACTTTGTGGCTGTTTTAGAGTACAAAACACCTTCAAAGCTCACTGTACACAAGCTACAGGATTCACTCTACCCACACCACTACAAGCCAATTAGTATTTGCCACCTAATTAATATGTGATGTGGATATCCCACCACTGCCAAACACAAATGTGAGGATATCCCACCACTGCCACCACAAATGTGATGTCCGTGCCCTGGCCCAGCAATCAAGGAGCCTCAGTCATCACCACTAACACCAGAGAGGGCATCTCATATATGAGAAAAGGATAACAAATACACACAGTAAAGTGCAATTTCCCTTAAGAGCACACAGAGATCACAGTCATTCTGGGGCTGGTTACTCCCTTGCTCTCCAGGTCCCCAGTAAGACTCCCCACTGGCACACCTATAGGGTCCAGATCTCAGCCTAGCTGGGCAAGGTAAAACCTCCAGTACCTTCTCTGTCCAACCAGTGCTTCTTGTCCCTGCCCAAGTAGCTGACACACACACGCACACACTTTGAGAAAAGAGTTTATACAACCACAAAGACACTCCTGGGAAAGGCTGGTACAGGTTCTCCAGCTGTGCCCCCTTTTTCCCAGACTATATGGTAGTACCCTGCCATCACCCAGCTAATATTTATCAGCTACTTAAGGGCCCTTAAAAGGGTGTCCAATTATTACTGTGCAATATTATTATCCAATTGGTAGTATAAAGCTATTAGAGTGGCTCTGTACAGTTTTACCAAAGACATGCAAGTACTCTTAAGAGCTTAAATTATCTCTACACAAACCAGCCACAGTTAAAAGGTTTTGATATATTTAATAATAAATAATAAAAACACAATACTTTCTACTACACAGTGCTAGTCAATAGTTCAGAGATCACACAGAAATACTTAAAATAATTCAGTAGTACAGTTCTGACATCACAGAAAATCACTTAGTCTACTATTTCTAGTTCCTAGCTATTTCTAAAAGAAAACACAAGCCTAAGATAGGTTACATATGAGCAAGACAGTGCTGTGAGTTGGAAGGTCAAGACAAAAATGCTTAATGCCTTCTGATTCTCTCTGTTTAAATTGCTATTTTCAGTCCTGATTCCCATTACATCATTTCACACTTTCTGGGTGTTCCCAGGCTAACAGATACTACATAATTGTTATCTTGCACCTGCAGGAAACTACAGCCATAAAAGACATTCCACATGTAAACTCTAGTTCATTCTGTTGTACAAGGGGGGAAACTGCTAATACAAAGAGGGTACACTTAGTTGAATTGAGCCTGTTTGCAAGGACATGTGGTCTCCAGGATTTCCTTAAGCATTTGTTAGTGGCCGAGCTTTTAAAAGCGTGAAACAACATTTTTGATTTTCTTTCTGAGTCTTGTTGCCCTATTAGCAGATCTTTGATGGATGTGATTTTGATAGGTGTACATACTATTGCATCAGATCATCATATGTATGTTGTTTGGGCTACCCTGTTTGCATCTTTTTATTTGGAGCTTTTCACATTAGCAAGCTGCTGGGGAATTTAAAATGCTTTCATGGGTCACTGGCATGGGATGCATTACTAGTATGGATAATACATTCCAGAACTAATCGGGTGGGGGTTGGGCCAGAAAATGATTCTGTGCAGGTACGCACTTCCCTTACTTTGTCCACTGCATTGGTTCCTTGCTTTGCAGAAGCTTTTCTTCCCTTGTAAGACAGAGAGCTTTGCATCTTTTGCAGAAGCTTTCCTTCCCTTGTAAGACAGATAGCTTTGTATATTTTGCAGAAACATTTCTTCCCTTGTAAGACAAATTGCTTTGTATCTTTTCTTTTTCAACTTGTACTCAGGTACATCCATTGGACTTTGACAGGTACTTAATGCAAGCCACTGCTCCCTCAAAGTTTGCCTT
Organism: Protopterus annectens; assembly: GCF_019279795.1. Lineage (NCBI taxonomy): Eukaryota > Metazoa > Chordata > Ceratodontiformes > Protopteridae > Protopterus > Protopterus annectens. The sequence continues at coordinate 857,974,601 of NC_056749.1, forward strand.
GCAAGGGTTATTCATCTCACTCATTCAGGGCATGGTGTGGATTTATCTTTTGAAGGCAGATCTCTGTAATTAGTTGAGAGAACTGGTAGATGGTTCTCTAGGACATACTTAGATCATTATTGCATCTCACTATATTCTTTCCCCCATGTTTATTTGTATTGTTTCTTCTGGACTACGTGATGATAGTTTGACACTCATTTTCACACCAGGTAACCAAAAGAGTCCAAGTCCAACCTTAAAGATGGAGTCTGGGTCTTCACCCATTTGTCACATGGATTTTATGGAAAGACTTTGCCATCTTGAGCTGAGATTTTTTTTGTTTCCAGTGTTACATCAGGTCTTTTATGAACTTAGACTGCCACATGTTCAGCAACAGTTCCTGAATTTTGCGTGCTTGCATATTGACCTGGCACAACTATAATATCTGATGTTCATCATTATAACTACTGCTACGGTACTCTAAGCTGTATGGGTTATGTTTTGCACAGGATATAAGATATAGACTGCTTGCAAAGCTTCAGGACAACTTCCATGTGTCCAAACTGTTATGTAGCTCAAGTGGAGCTGACCAAAACTCAGGTTTGCATGCCAAGCCCTTCAGAGCTTTCCTACCATGGAGAAGAGCACTTCTCTGTGGGGTTTGAGTATCAATGGTCAGTCAATGCTGTTCTGTTGCTACAGATAAGTTCTCTATTGGGAAAGACCATCCACTTTGCATTTTTCTTAAAGAAAATGCAATTTCTGAAAAAGAAGTACTTTTAAGCTAGGAAAAGTGTTTTTGTTGGCTATCTCATGACTTTTGTGTACTTTTAAACAGGAGTGGATTTTTTACTTTTTGGTAAAATGTTGTTAAAAGTTGTTTAAAACTACTTTTTATCTGGATAAACTATAATAATCTTACTTTTTCTGGATGGGAAAGTGTTTAATGTGCCTTTTATTATGTTCTTTTTTCTGGGAAAATTCTATTTGTTGCTACTTTCCTGTTTTTTCTGACTATTGCTCTAGGTTTTCCTAGGAAACAAGCACCATTTTCAGACTGAACATTGAACAACATAATGTTTCCTCAGTTGGTCCTACATTCTGCCATAAAAAGAAAAGGATTGTTAAACAACCTTTGCCACTACAGCATGCTGGAAATTTGCATCAGCTGAAGGTTGTTGACTCTGGTGTGACCAAAGTTGATTCCCTAGACCTTGCAACTTTTTCCTCAGATCCTTCTAATGTAGTTCATGCATCCACCATGAACTGGAGGTTAGACTTGTCCACTGCAGCTGCTGCGGTCCCCTTAGTGGTGAAGGGAGAGCCACTCTTACTGTTACTGGAAGAAAAGTTATGGAATGTGACTCTGCTTAGCCAGAATGATGTGCCCATCACTGGGGAAGTTGTTGGTGGTAATTCTGGGTCTGTTTCTTCAGAAATTCCTGTGAAAAAGAGAAAGATAACTAAACGTGTCTTTTCCTGTGTCAGTTATGCTAGACAAGAGTAATTTATTAGGTTTGTCTTGAAGTGTTGTGTAGTCCCTTGAACATTCTTATAATACTCTTTCTAGTAAAGAGGTTTAAGAAAATGAACCTGTATTGGAATTGGAAGGTACAAATACACTTTTCTCCTTAAGTTTTTGATCAGGTTCAGATGATAGAGTGGTATCTGAGTCTCTCTGTGTTGCATTCTCTTTCTCTGAGACTGTTTCCAGGATTAGTTAATATTTTCAATGGGAGAATACCGAGATTTCTCAGTCCATCAAAAATATTATTTTTTGCAGCTGGAATTTTGAAATTTCTAGAATATTCCCCTATCCCTCCAGTTTTTTTCAGCTTTGGATGATATGTTTGCCACCTCCTACAGTTTCCCTAACAGTCAGCCTGTTGCCCCCCCCCCCACAAAAGCAGATAGCTTGTATACATTTCCTTACTCTTTCAAGTTTTTATACAGCAATCCAAGACCTGACCCAGCAGCTATAGTTTTAGTGAATCTATCTGCTGTTGAACACTTCCTTAATTCTAATCCAGCTCCTCATAAGGATGGCAAAAGCACTGATAAGTTTGGGGAAACTACATTCTTCCTCAACTTTAATTTTTAGAATTCTAAATGGTTAGGCTCACATGATAAAACTGGGTCTATATTACGTGACTGAATTGTCAAATAGTCGAACACGTAATAGTTGACCCATAATAATCGAGCCCCCACAATGTTGAATGGAAAATAAAAGAAAAACCCACCCAAACAAATAATTTAAATGGTCTATGCACGGGGGCAAGCCCTACTGCACCCACCACACCCCCACTACTTACCAACTCCGAGATCACACTACAGTGCAGACAATGCAAAACTTCCATTTCTTCACTGTATGGAGATCACCATTGAACTGTTCAACATTGTGGTGGTTCGATTATTACGGGTCGACTATTATGTGTCCGACTATTTGACCATTCAATCACGTAATATAGACCTATAAAGTTTAACTGGGCTAATTGTGAAAGTATGAGGAATGTTTGGGCTTCACTTTCATTTTGTAAGGGAAAATCTAGTTTCTTTGGTTTCACAAGTCAATACTCATTGCTTTAAAGGTGTTTATAATTCTTCGAATACTACTTCCAGGGCTGTTGCCACTGGATCTGTTTTAAGAATGTTTGCCTGGCTGCATTCTCAAAATCACAAAGAAGATGCTAAAATTAAAATCTGAATTCTTAATTATAAAGAGTTTTTCTTTACCCTTTTCTGCAGAATGTATCAAGAAGTGTAATGAAAGGGGTAAGCAGACACAGGGAACCTCTCGTATTTTCAGTCCTACTTCTCTATGTTTTCCAGTGGATTCTCTGCTGTCTCATCTAACTTTAATAAAAATTAAAATAAACAGCCAGAAAAGAATGCTGGGAACATACCTCTCAACTGTCCAGATGTTTGAAGAATGTCTAGAATTTTGGTTCACATTTGTGGTCTGTTCCTCTGAAAATTTGTGGTTTTCTGCCAAATCACTGGAGTGGTCTGAGGACTGAAGTCACTAAATAATAACATACATTTGAGTTTCAGACTTCAAATCCTTCAGAAAATGTATAATTAAAATAATTCTGTTACTCTAGCAACTTTCTAAGTTTATAAGAGCAATGTTTAAAACATGTCCCTATTTTTGGGCCTTTGTCCCCCAATTTTGCCGGGCTTTGTCAAGATTTCTTGCATTAAGAGGTTGAGAGGTATAGCTGGAAAGCAGCTGTTTAAAAAGAAACAGCAGGACCCCCCCCCGTAGACCAATTTGTGCATGTATTTCTTTAAGAAGCTATCCAAGGGCTTGCACAAGTGCATAGATACTGAGCATGTGCAAGTCTGACTGTCATTTTGTAGTAAGCAGTTGAGATGTAAGTATGTATGTATGTAAGGTCTTTCTGTTTTTATCAGTTTGTTTATATTTAATGATGCTACTTTCCATCCTGATGTGTTTCTATGTAATAAAGCATCTTAAACTAACTACTCTTCCTGCCTCATCTTCTTTTTATAAAGGGACGAGCAAAATGGTGTCAGAAGTGGGATGGTTGAAATGACTTGTGGCCAGAAAGAACTCCAGTTTCTCCACTTTGAATCTAAGAGGCATCTAGCTACTGTTGGAGGCATATACAGAGGTGGACCATCCCTGCTGCATGTATAATTTGCAAAACAGGTCAGAAACAAATTTCAAATGTTAAAACTTGCTCAAACTATTTCTTATTCACAAAATATGAAATGAATCATACAGAACACTCTAAACAATATTAAATAAACTCTAAACAATATTAAAATAAATTGAAATGTCTGATATTGATAGAAATATTTGAAATGCTACAGAAAATGTTTGAAATAAAGTCCAAATTGCATAAAATGAATAAAATAAAAAGAAACAACTGCATTTTTGCAAAGCATGTATTTTTCGTATTATCAGAAGTGTATGAAGTATTTTTTTCATCTTTGTGCAGTATCGCAGTACAGTTATTTCACAAAATATAGCCATTTCAAAACATATCTCACAAGGTACAGTATTTCAAGGAGTTTATTGTGCATTTGAATGTTATTGCAAGCTGCAGTGAAAGAGCTTCTTCATATATAATTACAAGGGCCATATTTTCAGTGTGTTTATGCATACTTTGTTGACATAGCAGATGGATTTCAAAAACTAGGGCCACTTGTATTTGATAATAATATTGAAGAGAACTGGAGAGTGTTTGAGTAAGTGTATGATATTTTCATGCAGACTGCATTTTCTGATAAAGATACAAAGGCATTTATTCTGTAAAATTTAGCTGTGTCAGAAGCCATTGAAAGGGAACATTCATTTGTGTATGCACTTGCTATCTTTGCTGGAGTGGGGAAGAACCATCACATTGTTGTACCGACTAAGTCAAGGGAGGACCCTGAGTGCTTAAAATGTAAATTTAGAAAATGCGTAACCCCCAAACATTACAAAGGGATCAAAAGTCTGGTGAAACCTTTGCAGAATGTATAACTGATTTGAAAAATAAGGCTAAAGCATGCAAATTTGGTGATTTAAGGGATGAGTTAATAAAAGACATACTTGTATGTGGTATTAAAGATGATGCTGTGAGAAAGATTTTGCTTTGTGACAATGATTTAACTTTGAATACATCCATTGAGAATTGTCAGATATATGAGCTCACAGAAAAGCACACAAATATGCTTACAAATGGGAAAGGCATGTTTCCAGTAACTTCTAAAGCTCATGTTGATAGCATGTAGCATGTGGTTAAAGGAAACAGGACCAAGCACATGGCAGCAGATGTAGCCCCTGCAACACTCACAAGTAAACCCCAGAGCTTTCTAGCAAGTACAGGAGTTTGCACAGCCTCAGTGAATCATAAGAGTGAGTCAGCAAACTCAAAGCAAGGGCCGCAACCTAATTTTATTGCCAACTGTCATAATTGTGGTGGTAGTCCTGAATCTAAAAGAGAGAAATGCTTAGATTTTGGTCAACAATGTCATAAATGTAATAAGGGGAATCATTTCAAAAGGTTCTGTAAATCAAAAGGCACACTTTTTTATTAAAAGGGAACATTTTAAGAAATGAGTTGATCAATTAGACAGCTGCAACCCTACTTTTTATGTTGATTGTATGTCAGTGCTTAGTGAAACAGTCAATGCAGTAGATTTATGGGCCAAGAATTAAGTATTTTGTAGTGTTCGGATAAATGGAAAACCTATAGAGCTCAAAGTTGATACTGGCTCAAAGTGCAATGTTATATCTGCAGAAATATTTGCTAGAGTATGTGTTGGTGAAAGGCTTGATTTGGCAAAGTGTGCAAAGCTTGTTGCTTATATTGGTGAAGAGATTCAAGCCGAAAGCTCAGTAATGCTTTCATGTTACTCTGCTGGTAGAAGTTACGACTTATTATTTTATGTGGTCAAGAGGCATGTCCAGTCATTATCAGGTCTCACAAATAGTTTGAAAATGGGACTGCTTTCATTTAACAAGGAAATCCACCATGTTAACTTAAAAGACCACTATTCTAATTTCACCCAGTCTATTTTTTCTAGCTATGCTGATTTTTTTGAAGACAAACTAGGCAAGCTTCCAGTTGTGTACACCATAAAGGTAGACCGAGATGTCACTCCACTTATCAGGCCAGCCTGAAAAGTTCCAGTAGTGATGCAGACCAGAGTTAAACTCGAGCTAGACAAAATGGTGCAACAAGGTGTGATTTGTCAAGTTGACGAACCTACTGAACGGGTATCTTCCATGGTGGTAGATCAAAAGAAAAGCCCAGATGACATCAGAATATGTATTGATCCATAAGTTTTGAACAAGGCATTGAAAAGCCCTCATCATCCAATGCATACAGTCAAAGAAGTCACTGCTCTTATGCCAAGTGCCACTGTTTTTTCTGTCTTAGATGCAAAGAGTTCATTTCAGCAAATTTTGCTTGAGAAGAAATTTTCATTACTAGCCACTTTCAATACTCTTTTTGGAAGGTACAGATTTCTGAGAATGCCATTTGGGATAAATTCTGCAAGTGAAGTCTTTCCACATGTAATGGAGCAATTTTTTTCTGGGTATCCTTGTGCTATCACAGTAGACAACATACTAGTAGGAGGCAATGGTGAAGCTGAGCATGACAGAAACCACAGAAAATTTCTGGAAAGGGCACGTCAAGTGAGTCTTAAGCTAAATCCTCAGAAATGCAAATTCAGACTGTGAGAAGTCACTTATGTTGGTCATTTGTTTACCAGCTCAGGCTTATGACCAGACCCTTCTAAGCAAACAGCCAATCTTGAGATGCCAGCTCCAGACAATGTTCAAGCTTTGCAACATTTTGTTGGCATGGTCAACTACCTAGACAAGTCCATTTCAGACGAGTCAAATATCTGCACCACTCAGAGAGCTGACACATAAAGATGTATCTTTGTCTTGGTTAGAACAGCACCAGAAAGCATTTGATGTCCTAAAACAGTGAATTGCTAGTCTACCTACTCTCAGATACTATGATGTCCACAAGCCAGTTACTCTTTCATGTGATACTTTGAAATTTGGTCTTGGTGCAGTCATTTTACAATTGGGTCAACCTGTTGCTTATGTATCTAGAACTCTTATCTAAGCTGAAATGCAGTATGCTCAGACAGAGAAAGAGCTTTTGGCAATTGTGTTTGCATGTTCCAAGTTACATGATTATGTTTATGGTAGACCTATCCAGATCGAAACAGACCACCAAACTCAAGTCACTATTTTGAGAAAGCCTTTGCATACAGCTCCAGCCAGATTGCAACACATGATGTTGAGATTGCAAAAGTATCATTTCAATCTTGTTTACAAGAAAGGCAAACTTCTTTATCTTACTGATACCTTATCCAGATCACCCATATCAGCCACTGAACAGCATGAGAATGAGCAACTTGATATTGAAGTCATGGAGGTGAGAATTGTTTCTTCCACATGTCTTGATGAGCTTAGAGATCATACAGCCACAGATCCAGTTTTACAGAGGCTCAACCACTTTAGCAAAGCAGAATGGCCGGCAAAGCAATCTCGCTTACCTCATGAAGTGCAACCTTATTTTCCATACAGAGATGAATTTTGTCTGACAATGGTATCATCATGAAGGGTCCTAATGTTATTGTTCCACAGTCTTTGCAACAAGAGCACATTACTATCTTACAGTGACATCACCCAGGAGCAGACTAACAAAAGAAGGGTGAGAGCACTAGTATTTTGGCCTTTTATGTCACAAGGTATTGCGATAGTACTTTCATCTTGTTCTGTGGGCAATAGTACAAAGCCACATCAACAGAAAGAACCACTTCAGCTAAACCAGATTCCTGAATTACAATGGTCAATGGCAGCTGCTAACATTTTCGAGTGGAATGGTCAACATTATATGGGTGCAGGAACCATAGAGCCAGGGGGAGGGGGAGCCCCCCCCCACTTTTATAGCTGCAAGACCTGTCAGAAAAAATTAATGAAGTGGAGTTTTCACAGTAATGTGGATTCACATGGGAAGTTAAACTAACTAAGCTAGCTGTTCTTTTTCTCTTATTGCTCTGTGCTACAGGAGTTATGCTGCTGCTGTTCTGTTGGTGCTGCCAGAGCCAGAGTCATGCTGGTAAGGAGAGTTTTGTTCTTTTATTTGCAGGAGTTATGCTGTCGTGTGTGTATGTGTGTGTGTGTGTGTGTGTGTGTGTGTGTGTGTGTGTGTGTGTGTGTGTGTGTGTGTGTGTGTGTGTGTGTGTGTGTGAAATACCCCAGTTAGGTGCACCTGGTGGTTAGCGCTGCTCATGCTCAAACAAGAGCCTGAATTTTCTACCCATACCACCACTTGTGATTCAGGGAGTTGAGTCTATAGCTCTCAACTGTCCAGATTTTCACAGAATATTTGGTTCATACTTTTGGTCTGTTCCTCTTAAAATGTGTGGTTTTCTGGCAAATCAGTGAAAACTGAATTCACTAAAAAATGATAGCCCTTTAAGTTTCAGTCTTCCTATCTTTCAGGAAACACATGGTAACACACAAATCTTTATTTTATCAACTTTCTAAAATTATACAAGCAATATTTAAAATGTGTCCCTGGTTTTGGGCCTTTTCTCCCCCCAAAATAAATTTTAGCTTTTTCCAGATTTCTTGTGCTGCAAACTTGAGAGATTTAGTTGAGTGTTAAGTGGATTTTCCAAGTAGCTGAGAGCTTCAGAGGAAGAGAAGTTTAGTGTTACTTATGCTAATTCATTTACATTGATAGTAGCACAACAGGTAGTATACTTGCTTTTGATGAAGAAGGCTGTGGGTTCTACTCCCACAGTATGCAGATGGATTGCTGATACTGTATTTAAAAGGGAGTGGATGCTGCAGTCCTATGAATGTCCTCCTTTGGAGGAGTTATCTAGTAACTATGTTTCTGTTATCAATTTGTAATCAATTCCCCATTTCAAAATTACTAGCTTATAATTTTTTAATGTGGCATAAGCAATTTATTCTTCAAGGGCAACAGGCACTTTATTTGTAGATGAAACAATGGAATATAAAGTTGTTTGCTGGCAGCAACCTCTTCATTAGTTACAGATCCCTTTAATGTGGAATTATTTATATTACTTTTTTTTACAGAGATTTTGCATATTTACTGATATTGGTGGAGTGTAAAAACAGAAGTTTGAGTGGTGTTTTATGGATGAACTTTTCGGAAATTAATAGTTTTTTCATTATTGGTTCATACATTTTGCTTCATTGCTTACTAGAAGACTGTTCCAAACTACAAATTTAAAACACATTCTAACAACTGGTGCTGTATTATAAAAGGAATGTAATTTAATATAATCAAGGTTAATACAATCAGGAAGGTGAATCAAAGAATGCATACATGTATGCTTGCTTACAGGATGCAATAGTTCAAAATAGGGGAAGAGACCAGTCACCAATGGAGTCCCCCAGGGTTCAGTGCTGAGACTTTTTCTGTTTGGCATAAACATCTCAAAAGTAGAAGGAAATACCAAAGGGCTTTGGCCGACTATGTCTGAGATGACTGCAAGCTAGGAGCAGTTATTGAATCCGCAAATGACTTGTCCCAAACAATAACTGGTGCCAGAATCATAAATTGAAACTAAACTCCAAGAAATACATTATTGTATCCTTTGGGAAGTCATCTCCTCTAGGGAACTGCCAAACTGACAATGCCTCCTGAGAACTGACCAAGTTGTTTGGCATTTGGGAACTTGTGTGTACAGTGACCTAACATTTAACCAAGATGTGCCCAGAGTCATAAGAAAGTCTTTCTATATTGCACAGCTTATAAACAAATTGATTTTGACTAGATCAAGAGATGTTATTCTCCCCCTTTACAAAGCTCACATTAGGTCAATCATTTTGTATAATGCCCACTTTGGCATGTATCTGTCCAGACCCATGCAACAACTGAAATACCCACAGAGATACCTTACTAAAAGGATACAAGTCCTAAACAATAGGTCTTGCATGGACCACCTCAAAGATTTATCACTATACTCAGTATCCTGGAGAGTGCTTAGAGGTGACATGTCTGGCATACAATGCATCCTCCAACCTAATACAGATGGACCTACTGAACATCAGCAAATCAAATGGCAGCAGAAATACTCAGTCCAGGTATCTAAACTGAATGTTGTGGAGAGATGGATATATATCATAGAGGCTACCACTTTTCCAGAACAAAGCTCATCCCTGTTCATATTCAAATGCAACTTGGATCTAAGGATGGGTAATAGAAAATGTACTCTAGGATTGCCCCTCATGCCACTAATGGCTAGATGCAGTTCCTAAATGCTGCATCCCTTACATGGGTCCCCTCAAATTATCTATAGTGTGATCACATTTATTCTCACTAGGGCTAATATACAATTATCAGCCATAGGATAGGTAAGACCAATCAGGAAATGTTAATTCAAGCACCAAAAGGGAAATTGGCTAAGCTTAAAATTTCCTCCAAGTGAACCCATGTTGTGGTAGTAAATAGTTTTAAAAAAATGTCCTTTTTAGATCACTAAGTGCCCCTCTCACCCTCTGACCCCCCCAGTCTTCAACAGCTTCTGGTGTCTTTGCAACATTACTTGGTGTTAGTAGACTCTAGATGGCTCGAGATTGACCCACTTCCCAATCTAGCATCCAATACTGTCATTACTAAGATGAAGGGTCATTTTGAAGTTCATGGTAGCCCACACAAAGTTATTTCTGACAATGGCACACAATTTACAAGCCAACAATTCAAAAGATTTGCTGGAGTGGGATTTTACTCATGCTATGAGTAGTCCAGAGTATCCACAGTCAAATGGTTTGGCATAACATGGAGTTCAAAGTGGAAAACAGTTACTAGAGAAGTCAAAATGAGACAATAGTGATGTTTTCTTGAATTTCTTGAATCTTAGAAATATTCCTCACATCTTAGTTCACCTGCTCAGAGACTTTTGTCAAAACAAACCAGAACCACATTATCAATCTGTAGTCAATTGTTGGTTCCAAGTGTCAAAAACAACAGGTCAGTGAAAACCAATCTGTTGAAAAAGTGTTTAACCCAGAATTCCTATTACGATAAGACCAGGAAACCACTCAATCCATTACGAGAGGGAGAAGTGGGAAGGATGCAAATATTCAGACGTTATGATCAGATTGGAGTTGTGAAGAATATTTGCCCAGAGCTGAGAACGCACATTGTGGAATTACAAGGAATAGACTTTAGGTGGAATCGGAAACATTTGATACTGGTGTCCTAGTCTATGCCACGGCATTTAGCCTGTGAGAAAGACTCTATATCGCAGAGTGAGTTGCCCAGTGTTCCAGTTCCAAAAGAAGTTCCAGAGAATATTCCCATTCCTGTGATGAATCCCAAAGTGCCTGATACAAGTTGTTCATCGAAGACTGTCCCTGTTGCTAAACCCACTCCTGATTATTATGTTACAAGATCTGGTCACATCCCCAGACCATGTTATAAATACACAGCAACTTGGACGTGAACATTGTGTTTGTTTCTAAATGTCTATATTAATGCATGTCTAACTGTAATGTCATTTTGATTAAGGGCAATCTTTTTAAGAGGGAGGATGTAGAATCTTTTTAAGAAGCTATCCAAGGGCTTGCACAAGTGTATAAATACTGAGCACATGAAAGGCTGACTACTATTTTGTAGTAAGCTGTTAAGATGTAAGCATGTATGTATGTAAGGTCTGTCTATTAATCAGTTTGTTTATATTTAATGATGCTGCTATTCATCCTGATGTGTTTCTGTGTAATAAAGCATCTTAAATGAACTACTCCACCTACTTCATCTTCTGTGTATAGAGGCACGAGTGACACCACCCCCCAACAAAGGACAGTCAAGTCAGAATTACTATATGAGGGACTTTATCCCCCTCTCCCACCCTGGCAGTCCCTTAATCCTCCCAAAAAGTCAAAATCTACATTCCCATCTTTGACAACTTACTGTTTCAGACAGATAGGTCTTAAATATGATCCATCTAAGCTACAGATGGCAATGAGATTCTCTCCCTCCTTTCCGAGGGATTCTTCCTCATTCACCAAGCTAATTTATTCTCGTTTCTCTTGTTTTACATCACGTACTGTCTCAGAGGATAACAGAAGCTGTTTTGCCATTTCTACTAGGAGAAGTATTTTATTAAAGCATGCTTCTAATAGCAAAGAAGGCAGATTCTTAGAAACCGGTCTTGAATCTTTCCTTCCTACTTCACAGGCAGGGACTAAAGGTGGAGGTGTCTCTATTTACATCAAAAATAAATATACTTTAAGGCTGGTCAAACAACACAATGCACTTATGCTGACCCATGTTCAAATCACCATAAGTAAAATACCATATTCATGGGTGACTTTAATTACCCCACTATTAACTGGGAATCCTATATGACACCAAACATACATGCACAGAGATTCCTGGATTTTGTAAAACAAACTCCTTGGACCAGATAGTCAGTACTCCAACCAGGAGTGCAACCGTACTGGATCTGGTCCTCACTAATATTGGAGACTGCACACCCCCTACTGTAATGCCTTTCCTGTTAATGTCAGACCACAAAATGGTCTCCTTTGAAGTACAAATAAAACTTGGACCCCCAGCTAAACCTGGAATATCCAAAACAATAACAAAAACTCCTCCCAAACACGGCTTTAAATCACTGTATATAGAAGTAACTTTATTAAAACAGAAGGTAAGCACTTTCACAAAGTAAGCTCTGCTTCATCAGACCATTACAGAACACAAAATCTCAGTGCTATTTAAAATAAACACTCAAACAATCACAGAAAGTTCAGCAATCATGTGATAACATTAATAAAAAACCCTCCCAAACAATAAAAGCAGCCTACCATTTGTTAACGACATAGCAATAAAACAATATTCCATTCATCAAATATAAAGATTTGTTAAGCTTATTCCAAACACAGTAAAAATCATAAAAAACATTGAGCAGTCTCTATACGTTGCTTCAAACCTGACCTTAGTGAGAGAGAAAGTGAACAGAACTGGGTTAATCTAGCCAGGGCATTCCTGTAACTGCTATTGTTTAGATAATTGGTCTGGTTTCTATTTATGTGCCTTAAATAGCTGATGTTTTAAATCAAGTTGTTGCAGAGAGACTGACTTACTGCCTGCTGTGATATTTAGAAAAGATACGAGTTTATTCTCAGTTATCGTCTGCACTTTTGATTTAATATCTCTGTAATTTGTACAACTGTTTTTTACTCTCCTTTTTGTTGTGTGATAGAGCTAAATATCTGGGGTCTATATTAGAATGTCAAAACCTCACTTATGCGAAAACCAAAAGGCTGACACATAAACAGTAAAATGCAAGAACACCGAACGTCCTGAAGTGCGAAATTCAAAATACCGAAGTGCCGTAGTTGTCCACACCATGTTTAGTGAGGTAAAACGTCAATAGGAGATTCCCTAATCCAGTATAGCTCCTTAACGTAAATGTGCAATAGTTACTGACCTTAGGGTTAGAGTGCGGTTTAAGGTAAGTGCATTTATAGTAATTTATTCAACCTACACCTTAGGGTTAGAAGCAGGGTTAAGTTAAGTGCTTATATAGTACTACAGTTGTGTAGCCGAATAGATACGTAAATTACACTTTTCCCATACTTGGGTGTTGTTTGTTTATATTCAGATACATCTGTGTGTAATGCACATTTGATTAGGATATGGGATATATGGGTGAAGTATACATATGGGTGAAGTGTGGATTATTTATTTTGTTTTGGTAGGCAGTATGAAGCGGGTGGTGGAGTTGGCCAACTATGGGAATTCGATATTCTGAATTTCACGCTTAAGGACGTTCGCTGTTCTTGTGGTTTGCTGTTTATGTGTCGGCCTTTTGGGATTCATGTAAGTGAGGTTTCGGCATTCTAATATAGATCTGAATATCTGTTAGTGTTGACCTTAGCTTGTAGTGAAATCCTTGGTCTAGAGGCCTATCTGTTTTCTTAGTGAGAGAAAGTGAACAGAACTGGGTTAATTTATCCAGGGCATTCCTGCAACTGTTACTGTTTGGATAAATGGATTGGTTTCTGTTTCTGTGCCTTAAATAGCTGATGTTTTAAATCAGATATACCTGTTGCTCAAGCTGTTGCAGAGAGACTGACTTACTGCCAGCTGTGATATTTAGAAAAGATACGAGTTTATTCTCAGTTATCGTCTGCACTTTTGATTTAATATCTCTGTAATCTGCACAACTGTGTTTGTTCCCATCGTCCCACCCAGTTTTTGTGGTGGTCATGTCTTGGTGGCTTTGAGTTGCCCACCTCTGGCATAAAGTTGATACTGGACACCCCCCCAGTCACATTAATCAGCTCATTCTACTGTTAATAGTGAGCACTTGGCAAAGCCCCCCCCCCCCCTTAGCTTCTGCATATTGAATTATCTCATTATCTTCTGTCTCTTCACTTTCTACTAAAAAAAAAAAAAAAAAAAAAAAAAAAGAAAAAAAAATGTTTCCTACCTTACCTGGAACTAGTGTAGTCAAGATACAGATTTGCTGTATCCAGGATTTTTTGTAAGCTTCTGAGCGGTGCTCTTCAATTTTTCCCTTAGGTCTGCTAGTTCTCAGCTCTCCTGCACTTTTACTAGTTTATTAATCTAGCACTTTACCAGACTTCTTGTAGCAATTATTGTAGCACACAACAGTGCTACCACCGCTAAATGTCCTGTACTTATTATTAATGCCCACCCCTCCAGAGATGTCTAAAGGTCAGTTCCCTATGCTTTCTCCTATTAGCCTGATGAGCTTGGGCATCCTGAGGCAATGTACCAACTGCCTCATGTACACTGACAACCCTCTCCTCTTACCTCTCAACACTCAGACTTGTGAGAAATGCACTTATATATCCAAAATGGAAGCCATGCACTCTGCAGCAAAGACTGGAATAGCTGGTCAAGAGGAGAAGGTCAACACTTGCACTACACCACATGGAACACATAGCCCTCCAGAACACACACCAGCACTGCCTTCACATAAAAACACAAACCACACACCCATCTTTGTGGAGGCTCTCAATAAAATTCTACACAAACAGCAGAGATCTCCAAGGCAGAAATGCACTTGACCACCACAACACAACACTAATCATGAGACACATAACTCTCCTAAACAGTGTGCAACTCAACCAAATCCCCTAAGGCAAAACAGCATGCCCAACACACTAGTCATAGGTGAATTGATAGTGAGGCACACTGATGTCCCACTCACTAGGTTGAATAAGGAGAAAGTAACAGTCAGCTGCCTGCCAGGTGCAAGGATCCACCACATAATGCACACACTTATGTCCCTCAACAACAGGTACAAATATGACTGTCATTGTACTTGTGGGTGTGAAAGACCTGACATGTACCTCCCTGGACTACATAAAAAGAGACATGGAGGAGTTCTCAGATTATGTAGCCCAGACTGATATGACCCTAGCCCTGAGCAGCTTCCTACCATCACCCAGAATGATACCACAGTACAAGCAGAAAATGATTGATTTCAACAATTGGCTAAGTTTCTGGTGTCATTCTAAGGGGATCCAGTATTTGTCTGCCTGGGATGACATGATTGACAGACCTAGATACTTTGCCAGAGATAGCCTGTATCGGTCATCCCTGGGCTTCCAGATACTGGCCAATGCTCTTGCCACCCCTATTGTGCCTTTTTTAGGCAGTGTTCCAAAGACCAAATTACCACCATAACAGCTACAAACAAATGCAATCTGAGGGTCATGCTGCTCAATGCTAGAAGTCTAAATCTCAAAATGCACTTGCTTGAAGCACTCCTTAAAATGGAGAACATCGACATTTGTGCTGTAACAGAGACCTGGTTCAAGGCAGCTGATAGCACCCCTGCACTACCAGGCTATAACTCATTCCAAACCTTTTGGCCCCAGAACTTGGACAGAAGCTCCAAAGGTGGTGGTGTTTCCATATTCATAAAGGATGCATAAACCTTCAGACTGATAGCCCAACATGACGCATCAGAGATACATTGGGTGCAGCTAAAATTGGGTAAGACAGCAATTCAGGTCATAGCCTTCTATAGGTCCCCAACCATGACCCAAGACTCACGCTCCATGTTCCTAAGCACCCTGAAGAATATTAGGGTCAACCTAACACTCTCATACTGGGCAACTTCAACTACCCCTCCATTAAATGGGAAAACTACTCATGTACCAATACACTTGTCCAACATTTCCTGGAATTCATTAATTCCAATGCCCTGGACCAGCTCATTCTTACCCCCACTAGAGGTAGCAACATCCTTGACCTGGTCATTACTAACATGAGTGACCATTGCTCTGTACCAATAGTCAACTCCTCCCTGGTTAGATCCAATCACCTTGGAAATCCACACCCTCCCACTCCCCCCGCAAAGGTAACCACTATGAAAATCTTCTGCAAAGCTAATTTTGGGCTCCTAAAAACAGAGGTGGCTAACTTCATGGCACCCATGCAATTGAAGGACAACTGCATGACCGCCGAATCATACACTAATGCCCTGTACCAACACGTACACAAATGCATGGATCTCGCCATACCAAATAGAACCAAGACAGTCTCCTACAAAAAAATGAAGCCAATATGGTGGTCCTCTGCCATAAACAAACTCTACAACAGAAGGAGGAAACTGATGAGAAATAAGGTGAAGTCCTAAGACTGGAACAAAAACCCTTATCAGCCTTAACAAAAAGTTGAGATCCCTCATCAAATCATCTAAAGCTAGCTTTGAAAACAGAATTTCAGCAGATAGTAAAGACAACCACAAGGCCTTCTGTAGTTATGTAAAGAATCTCCATGGCAATACCCAAATTTGCTTGGAGCTGTTGCACATTGGCACCTCCTGTACCGAGCCAACAGCTATTGCCAGTATACTGGCCGACAGATTCAGTGCCAACATTACCTCTCTCTCCCCCACCAAAGGACCAATCACAATACCAGTAGATTGCCAAGCACCCATTATTGCTGCACAGGTTAAAACAACACTGTCCAAGGGCAAGAATACAGCTTCTATGGGACCTGACAATATCCCCGGCTGTGTTCTACCTGAAATATAGAGTGAACTGGCACATCACCTGTGTGCCCTGTTCATTTACAGCCTCAATTCAGACTTTGTACCTACTGAATGGAGCACTGCTACAGTCATCCCTCTCCACAAAAAAAAGCAACTACAGACCCTGGGAACTATCACCCCATTAGCCTGACAAGTCTGATATGCAAAGCTATGGAATGCATCATCATGGACCTAATAAAGAATAATATAGGGAACATCCAAACTCTGGATCCCACACAGTTTGGTTTTGTGAAGGGTAGATCATGCCTGCTCAACCTGGTCGACTTCTTTGAGTCAGTCACCAGAACTGTGGATGAAGGCAAGGTGGTTCATACAGCCTGCCTTGATCTGGCCAAGGACTTTGATACTATTCCCCACTCAGAAATCATAGAAAAACTCACTAAGCTAGGCATCAACCCCTATATCACAAGGTGGGTTGCAAACTGGCTCACAGATGGAGCCCACAGTATGAAAGTAGCTGACTCCAAGTCAGACTGTCGACCAGTCACGAGTGGAGTCGTACAGGGTTCGGTTCTGGGTCCCCTCCTGTTTGATATTTACTTCTCTGAAGTTCAGGCCAACACGAAGGGATTCTGATTGACAAAGTTCACAGACAATTGCAAGGTGGGAGCCATAATTACCTCCCCAAGTGATGCTGACATCCTACAGAAAGGCCTCACTGAGACCAATGAATGGTGTCTGAACCATGGCCTTAAGCTCAATGCCAAAACATGTGTCATCATCTCCTTTGGGAAAAACCCAGTTCCCATGAATTATGACATCAATGGTAGTCCACTGAACACAGAAGGTGTCATAAGAGATCTGGGAACACAGGTTGACAGCAACCTCTCTTTTGACCACCACATTGCCACTGTGGTCAGAAAGTCCTTCTGTGTGGCACATCTCATTACTAGGGTTTTGCATCCAGGAAGAAAGAGGTCATTGTCTCCCTCTACTCTTCCTTCATTAGGCCAATCATTGAGTACAATGCCCCATTTGGCATGTACCTCACTAGACACCTACAACAACTGGAGAGGCCGCAAAAATACCCCACAAAGAGGATCTTGGGCCTTAAACACTTGTCCTATATGGACAGACTCAAAAAAACCCAACTATTCTCTGTCTCATATCTCCTAATTAGAGGTGATCTCTGCTTGACTTACAAAGCCATGTCTGACCCAGCTCTGTTAGAAATGCTACATCTAAAGAAATCCCAGTTCCTTCACACTACATGCTCCAGAGACCTCAACCTCATTATCACAATCAACAGAACAAGCTGGTGGGACAGGTTCATAACCCAGAGACTGCCCATGCTATGGAATAGACTTCCCATACATGTCAAGTGAAGCGCCTCACTGGCCCTCTTCAAGAGAAATCTTGATGAGTGGATGGGAAATAGAAAATTCACCCCGGGGGGTCACTCCAGTGGCTCTACTCGACAGAGGCACTGGGAACTAAGGTCAGGTGGCATGATGCCAGTGTAATCCTATGGGCTAGGCTTGTAAAAGCTCCAGGCCCATTAGCCTAATACACACCTATGAACCTATGAATCTATAAACATAGATAAATGCATTAAATGTAGAAGCAGAAAGAGTATCAGGAACTTACTTGAATGCACAGGTGTAACAAAAAAGAAAAACATAATAAATGTAGTGCAATAAACTCTGTGTACTCACTAAAAGCAACATCACAAACATTTAGACCTATTAAACCTAGCTATACAGTTGTATGCATGCAGCAAAGGAAAAACAAAACAAAACAAAACAAAAAACCCTAATATTCTAATGGAAAACAAAGATAAAAACAAAAGCTGCATAAAAGTTCTTGTGTAACAAATAAACACAGAACACTACACACCAGTTTGAACAACATTTTTATATATCAAGACCTATCAGTGTCACAATGATCTTGCCTTTAAAGCAGGTTTAAGGGAGACCCTCTCGTTTAAACCTGCTTTGACATATGCTTTCAGCAGTAAAATCCATCTCTGTTCACATACATCAATTCTGTTCTTCTTCTCAAATTCCCTAGGATTGCGACTCAAACACAAAAATTTTAAAGTAATGGCTAGTTCCTTTCAACATAACATGCACTGGTGTTTTTACATCTGGCTATATCATTCAAGTGTTCCAAAATCCTATCCTTAAACAACCTATTGGTCTTCCCAATACAGAAGGCACTGCATGTGCAACAGGTAGCAAAATATACAAGGTCCTTGCTTTTACAGTCAGCATAAAAGTCTAAATTGATGGTGAAACCAGAAATATGTATAAACGAGGTACATGTAAAGATGTAATCACAAGCCTTACAGTTATGACATCTAAAGGTCCCCTTCCTTTCTGACTCGGGTATCACAGAGGTATTATAGTTCCTTTAACATAATTGTCTTTTTAGGGGCAAATTATTTCTAAAGTAGAATTTTGGATCAGATTCAATGACCTGTCTAACCTCAGGATCTGTTAGTATAATAGGCCAGTTCTTCCGTAACACATCTCAAACTAGCCCATATCTCTGGGGTACGTGAACATGGGTCTATTGGTAGCACAGTGCTGTGAAGGTGTAGAATTATCACATCTATGTTTAACTCTACTTGAAAAATAAGGTTTACCTTTAGTGCTTCTAAGGGATAAGGTTGTAGTGGCACATTCTTCTACAATAGACTGACTAACCTCTTTCCACAAAATCTCTTTTTAATTGTTAAAAGACTAACTGCTGATCATCATCTTTGTTGTGTAACCTCATTACTCTTTAAAAACTGGCCTTTCAAAATATTCTGCATAACATGACATGGATGCATACTACTTCTCAGTAACAGAGGGTTCTTTTTACCGGGTTTCTTATATATACGTGTTGAAATATCATGTAGATCTTGTCTGCATACAGAAATAGCTAAGAATGCCAGAGATTCTCTAGAAACCTTGTAGCTAAACCTCAAAAAATCAGCCATGTTGTGTAGAAAGTCAACAAATGCCTTAAACTCTTGTTCATTATATTTCCACACAATAAATATGTCATCCACAAAATGCCTATAAAATGCAATAGCTTAAGAAAATGTATTACCATTCAAGACCAGACTATTTTCCCAGTATGCAAGGACCAAGTTGGCATAGCTGTTCTCATATGCAGTGCCCATAGCAACACCAGTTTTCTATAGATAAAAGGGGTTCTCAAAAATAAAGACATTATTCTCAAGTATAATCTTAATTAAGGAACACAATAACTCAACCTTAGTAGTGGAAAAATCAGTGCGTGAAATCAGAAACCGCCTAACATTATCATCCCCAGCATCATTAGGAATAACAGTGAACAGTGAATTCACATAAGTGTGGCAGAAAATAAAGCATCATCATGCAAATTCGATAAAGCACAGACATAAAGGTCTTCCAGAAAGCTTTTGGTATCTTTCAACACTGTGGTAAAAGTGTCTAGAATGGGTCTAAGTGTTTTCTCCACCTAAATGGATAAGGGCTCTGTGACCCATCCCCTACTAGAGAGGATAGGTCTCAAAGGTGGCTTCTCAAGATTCTTATGGAATTTAGGGAGCCCATATAAAATAGGGATAACAGGATTGTCAACAGTAAAATAGTCAGACAACTCTTGAGTAATCAATCCTGTCATCAACAGGTCATAGACCAAACAATGGACTATGTTAATAAAGCCATCTACTCAATATTTTGCAATATTAACATAATTAGTAAAGTCACTCAACATAATAGACATCTGATCCAGATAGAGATCCCTATCTAAGACAACCACACCTCCTGCCTTATCTGCAGGGTGCATTTTTAAATGTCTAGCTGCTTGCAATTAATGCAATGCCTTCTTCTGGCCAGGAGTCAAGCTTTGAATACTATGTTTATGTTTCTCTGTTAATATGTCTCTGATTTCTTTATCACATACTTCAATAAAAGCTGCTGCCAAAGGATGTAGATATGGGGTGTACAGACTGGGTTTCTTAAAGAAAGAATAGGTAGTTAAGAAGGTTGATCAGAGGTAAGATTATATGAGGTTAACTGAGTGGTCTACTCTTTTTTTATTGCTGTTAAACCTGGAATATTCAGGAACTATTCTAAGGCTAACCTCCTGCTATTAAGTGAGAACCTGACAAAATTTCAAGCCCCCAAAAACCCTGAGAATGCTTCCGCCTCTCCAGAACTATTCACAGAAACCTTGTATAAGTATGTAAATAGCTGCATAGAGGCAACTGTACCCACCAGGAAGAATTACAGAACTATCTCATAAAACAAGCCGCCCTGGTGGAATCACAAAATCAATTGGTTGTGTAACAGCAGGAAGAAAATCATGGCAAAAATTAAGAGGCGTAGCATCCAGCAGGATAAAAGCACTCACATCAAACTAAACAAACAACTCAGAGGACAAATAAGTCTACCAATGCCAAATCTGAGCTAAGTTTGGCATCCCAGGCCAAGAACAACCACAAACCATTCTTTAACTATGTCCGCAGCCTCAAAGGCAATACACAATTGTGTGCAGAGCTCATTGTAAATAGAGCCACCTATACTGATCCAGAACATACAGTAAACCTCCTGATTGATAAATGCAGCTCCAACTTTACCCTACTCTCCCCGTCAACCTTCCCTCAGGAAATATCATCAAATATAACTCCTCCTACTATCACTAGGGAACAGGTCCTTAATGTTCTCTCTAAGACCAAGAACACTGCATCAATGAGCCCAGACAATAACCCAGGTTGCCTTCTTAATAGTATAAAACATGACCTATCAGGGCTTCTGGAATTACTATTTTACTGTAGCCTCCAAACAGGATTTGTGCCTCATGAATGGAGAAAGGCAACGATCATTCCTCTGCACAAAGGTGGGCCATCTACAGACACTGGAAACTACAGACCCATAAGTCTTACTAGTCTTATATGTAAAGCAATGGAAAGAGGTATCATGGAGATGATCAATAGAGATATAGCAAACCTCCAAACACTGGATCCTCCCCAGTTTGGTTTAAACAAGGGCAGATCATGCCTACTCAACCTGGTGGACATCTTTGAGATATTCAACAAAGCAATGGATGTTGGCAAAGTCATTCATACTGCCTACCCTGACCTGACCAAGGCATTTGACACAATACCCCACCAGGGTATTGTTGACAAACTCAAGAGGTTAGGGACAAACCCATATGTCACCCAGTGGATAGCCAGCTGGCTCACAGACAGGACCCAGGAAGTTAGAACTGGGGAGTCCACCTCTACAAAGAGGCCAGTCACAAGTGGAGTCCCTCAGGAATCAGTCCTTGGACCGCTCCTTTTTGGCATTTACATCTCAGAAGTCAAGGCCAATGTCAGTGGTCTCTGGCAGACTAAATTTGCAAAAGATTGCAAATTAGGAGCTCTCATCAAATCTCACACTGACACAAATGTTCTTCTGGCGGAGCTGACACAGACAAACAACTTGTGTCAGAGTCATGGACTAAATCTAAATGCCAAGAAATGCATAATAGTATCCTGTGGGATGTCATCCATCCCTGGTAACTATCATATTGACAACACACCCCTTAGAGTTGACCTAGTAGTCAGGAACTTAGGAACATACATAGATAGTAACCTAGCCTTTGCTCATCACGTGTATGCAGTGGTGAGGAAATCATTCTATGTTGCGCAACTTATGAACAAAGGTATGGCATCTAAGTCCAAGGAAGTCATTGTTCCACTGTATTCGGCATTCATCAGACCTATAATTGAGTACAGTGACCCCTTTGGTATGTACCTAATAAGGCATATCCAACAATTGGAACATCCACATAGGTTCCTCACTAAAAGAATATAGGGCATAAGTAATATGTCCTATACAGACCATCTTGAGCCCCTATCTCTGTATTCTGTCTCCTACAGGTTTTGAGGGGAGATCTATGCCTGGCATACAGGGCATTGTCAGAGTCCACTCTGATGGACCTCCTGTATATCCACAAAACAAACAGCACCAGAATTACCTGTTTTAAACACTTAAACTTTGCCTGCAATATAAATAGGACCTGCTGGAGAGACAGGTATATATCTCAGAGACTTCCCCATCTATTGAACAGGCTCCTCATCCATATGAAGCAGAGTTCTTCTATAACCCAATTCAAGTGCAACTTGGACAATTGGATGGAAATCCGGAAATACATCCCAGGTTTGGCACCTATGTCTCTAATGGACAGAGGTAACCTGTAAATGGTTCATCTCCCAGGCCCATGCTTACACTTATCAAGGGTATCAGAACTTGTCAGAGATTTGGAATGTATGGCTAGGCTTAAAATGGCCCTTGTGATTGTTAGCCTAGTAAACCCCTATGAACTAGTTTGTGAAATTACTGAAGTTCAAAATACTTTCAATCCAAAACCTGTTTCCTCTTATTCTGCATTTGAGTTTCTTATTGACTTTACATGCAAAATATACATATCATCACATTCCTATTCATCTAGATTTCAGGCATTTCTTAAGGGTTTGAGTTTCTGAATTACATTATCAGTTCTCTGCCTTAACCTTTGGGGTTTCCACAGCTTCAAGTATATTCAAAAAGTGTTTAGCCCCTATGATATACCACCGCATATTACAGGATATCCACATTTTTCTATACTTAGACAACTTGCTTATTTTTGCAGCATCTTTTTCAAAGTGTCAGGAATCTTTCTGTTTGATAATGGGTGTCCTACATAGGCTGGGATACCAATGGAACATTTAAAAGTTTTTTCTGACCCCTCCCAGGATTATTTTTTTGGGGGGGGATATTTGCTGGACACCTCAGCACAAACACTTTTCTTCCACAGGAAAAAAATAATTATCAGTGTGTAGATCTTTTATTGAGGTTTCTCATTCATACTTCAGTCTACGTGAGGGAATACCTCAGGAGTCTAGGCCTCATGTCAACCATAACTCTCATGATACCTCTTGTGAAACTCCACATGAGAAAGGTAGCTGTAATCTGTACGGTTCCAGCATCTATACCCACTGACTTTTTAAATTCCAGTCTTAGGATTTTTAAAATAGGATATCATGGTGGAGACACCAACTTTCTCAGAATCCAGGTCTCCCATTCTCCCCTCCCACTCCAAAGCAGTCGGTTACAACAGGTACCTCATACTTTTCTTGGAGAGAAGTATCAATTGGCATAAAGGTACAAGGTCTTTGGGAAAAAAAAACAGGCCAAACCACGTAAACATAAAAGAGATGCGAGCTTTTATAAATATGTTCAACTCTCTGAACCATCTATGGTCTCTGGGACCTCTTCAAGTGTTTACAGACAACACCCCAGTGATGTGGTACATAAACAAACAAGGGAGAAACAGATCTTACTCCCTATGCAGACTAGCCATGTTAACATGGAATAGAGCTTTACAACATAATCTCACTCTACAGGCATCTTATTGCTGTCAGGGTAAAACTGGGTAGCAGACAAGCTGAGCAGGACCAGGGCAGATGCTCACTGATGGAAACTGAATGAGGGGGACTTCCAAGATTTGATTAATCTGTAGGGAACACCTTAGGTTGACCATTTTGCCTTCTCTCTGAACAATCAACTGTCAAAATTCTATTCCAGGACTCTATACAGGAAAGTCTGGAAGACAGATATTTTTACTTTATTTAACATTTGTTGAACGGGAAAGTCTGACTAGGACAGAGCCTATTTTCAGTGGAGGCATGGGGAGAAATGATCCAGATGCAGGTCGTTAGAATGTGGGAGGAAACCAAAGTAAGTGGAGGAAACAGAAGAAAAGATGGCAGGACACTGCTGCTGCTCAATAAAACTTTTAATAAAAACTTTAAACAAGTAAACGAAGTAATCCAAATGCAGACAAAATGAAAAAAGGTTAGCGCTTTCGGGTTACACCCTTCATCAGACAACAAACACTACATGCACATTCTTTTTAAAAAGAGTCACAACCAATGAAAACCTTATAGGTCAATGAAACACACGCCTCTTCAGGAGTGTGGGTTTTAAAGGAATAACATTATTTAAACCTGGGGGTAGGTGTGCCATTAAGTCTATAATCCATTTAGTTTCATCCAAGGCAGTCTGCAGCCTGACATCCCCCCCCCCGATTATTCATTCTAATGTTAACTATCACTCTAAATGAAAAGCTATGTGTTGGATGTATGCATATATGCCTATACAAGGCGTTGCTATCATCCCTATTCCTTATACTTCCTAAATGTTGTAGGATTCTCACCTTAAACATATTTGTGGTCATGCCCACATAGAAACTGGGGCATTTTGAGCATTCAGCCAAATAGACCACATTTGAGGTCCTGCAAGTGGCTCTACCCTTAAAAACAACATTCTTCCCGGTGGTTCTATGTATGAAGTTAACCTCTTTATTGATAAAGCTGCAAGCTTTACATGTACCACATGGAAGTGTACCTGCCCTGCTCTTAAATGGCCTGCTCTCAGAGAGACTATTCTCCTTACATAAAATGTCACTCAAGTTCTTATTCCTTCTATATTGAAAATAAGGTCTGTTATCAATTAGCCCCTTTAAACTGGTATCACTAGTGAGGATGTTCCAGTTGTTGTTAACAATTCTACAGATGTCACTGATGTTGCTCCCATAGGTGAACAACAACTTGGTGCCTCTCTGTATGGTGGTATCCTGCACGGTCACTACGGGAGCCTGGAGCTGATTCCTATTGAGCCAAGGTCTAGATTTAGTCTGTCTATGGATCTTACCATTATCTATAGCGTTCCTTACCATATTCTTCCCATAGCCTCTCTGCTCAAAGTGCCCCGTTAGATTCACTAACTCTTGTTCAAATTGCTTGTCATCTGTGCTAATCCGGGAGACACGACTCACTTGCCCTCTGACAATGTTTGGGAAAATGTGGCGAGGATGCATGCTGTCGTAGGACAGCAGGGTATTTTTCCAACAGTCTTTCTTGTGTAGGCTAGATGAAAAGCCTACTTGTTGTTGTGTGACCCTCACATCTAAAAATCTATAGAGTGGTAAGATGTGTTCACTAAACTTAAGGAAGGTGGTGGTAGTATGTAGGTATGACAAAAAACTGTTAAACTTGTCATATTCTCCATTCCAAAGAATAAAAATATCATCTACAAATCTAACATACATCAAGATGTGATCCTTCCAAGTAGCATTTCCCAAAATATTCGTCATTTCCCATTTTGAGAGGACAAGGTTCGCATAGGTATTGGCACAGGGTGTGCCCATGGCTGCACCCTGTGCTTGCCTATACGTGGAGCCAGCTCCCAGAAAAACATTATTGTCCAGCACTAACGTTAACAGATCCCTAATGAGTTCTATTTTGTTCTCAGTGACACCCAAACCTGTCAAAAGTTCAATTATAGAGGTAATACCATAATCATTGTTGATCACTGTAAAAAGACTGTTAATGTCTAGTGTCACCATAAGAACATTATCTACATTGGCAGGTTTGATAACATTCCCCAAGATCTGTAAAAAATGCCCTGTGTCTATCAGGATATTATCCATTTGTTGGATATAAGGTTTTAATAAAAATCTATCCATATGGAGACATTTTCGTTACCCATCCCTGGCCGAAACAATCGGCCTAAGGGGTGGATCATTCAAACATTTGTGCAGTTTGGGTAGTGCCTTAAATATTGGGATTACTGGTTTCTCTATCAGTAAAAACTGATAAGTCTCTTCAGTGATACTAAAGTTGTTCTTCAGGGTATTTAACTTCTTATGTACTTTATCAACTATATGTTTTACAGATACAGGATTAATCTCTATATAAGCCATATCATCTTGTAGCAAATGTTTTATTTTGTCATTGTACCATGTGGTGTCCATTAAAAAAATAGCTCCCCCCTTATCCGCCTTTTTTATTGTTATAGAAGCGTTGTTAATGCTAGGCACAAAAGTTAGTCCCTTGTTCAAGACGAACAACTCGTCCCTGGTTAGACAGTGTGATGATAAATTATAAACAATGTTATTGCAGAAGCCAGGAGTCATTGGAGAATCCTTCTCCTCTTCCCAGCCTCCCTGTCGTCGCTCTGTGATCTTCTCCCGGCTCCTCTCTTCTTGACGGCACCGGTAAAAGTTCCAAAAAACGCTTACGTCCCTGCGATGCCTTGGGCCGTGCTCCAGTCCCTGCTGTAACCTCTTCCATATCTTGTGCAACAATCGACAGGACATCGTTCTCAGCCGTTGCAGAAGATATTCCGGCTTCGGTCATGCACTGCTGCCCAGTGCTACGCAAGCCGGGACTAACTTTTGTGCCTAGCAATCCTTGTATGCATAATGAGGTAATTACTGACATCATGTTATTTTGTAGAAACTTGATGCTGAAGAGCATGTTTGGTAATGATACATCTAACTGTAACGTACCTAAAAAAGCAAGTGGATTTATACCACAGCTCTCACCTACTTTACATCTTTTTTTGAGTGCTTGTGAGAAAGATATGGCCAAGTATTATACCGAAGGTCTCTTTTCCAAATACTATAATTTAACTACAGAGCAGACTACAGCTTTGAAGGGATTAGCTAACAACGCTTCTATAACAATAACAATAAAAAAGGCGGATAAGGGGGGAGCTATTGTTTTAATGGACACCACATGGTACAATGACAAAATAAAACATTTGCTACAAGATGATATGGCTTATATAGAGATTAATCCTGTATCTGTAAAACATATAGTTGATAAAGTACATAAGAAGTTAAATACCCTGAAGAACAACTTTAGTATCACTGAAGAGACTTATCAGTTTTTACTGATAGAGAAACCAGTAATCCCAATATTTAAGGCACTACCCAAACTGCACAAATGTTTGAATGATCCACCCCTTAGGCCGATTGTTTCGGGCAGGGGATGGGTAACCGAAAATGTCTCCATATGGATAGATTTTTTATTAAAACCTTATATCCAACAAATGGATAATATCCTGATAGACACAGGGCATTTTTTACAGATCTTGGGGAATGTTATCAAACCTGCCAATGTAGATAATGTTCTTATGGTGACACTAGACATTAACAGTCTTTTTACAGTGATCAACAATGATTATGGTATTACCTCTATAATTGAACTTTTGACAGGTTTGGGTGTCACTGAGAACAAAATAGAACTCATTAGGGATCTGTTAACGTTAGTGCTGGACAATAATGTTTTTCTGGGAGCTGGCTCCACGTAAAGGTAGCACAGGGTGTAGCCATGGGCACACCCTGTGCCAATACCTATGCGAACCTTGTCCTCTCAAAATGGGAAATGACGAATATTTTGGGAAATGCTACTTGGAAGGATCACATCTTGATGTATGTTAGATTTGTAGATGATATTTTTATTCTTTGGAATGGAGAATATGACAAGTTTAACAGTTTTTTGTCATACCTACATACTACCACCACCTTCCTTAAGTTTAGTGCGAACACATCTTACCACTCTATAGATTTTTTAGATGTGAGGGTCACACAACAACAAGTAGGCTTTTCATCTAGCCTACACAAGAAAGACTGTTGGAAAACTACCCTGCTGTCCTACGACAGCATGCATCCTCGCCACATTTTCCCAAACATTGTCAGAGGGCAAGTGAGTCGTGTCTCCCGGATTAGCACAGATGACAAGCAATTTGAACAAGAGTTAGTGAATCTAACGGGGCACTTTGAGCAGAGAGGCTATGGGAAGAATATGGTAAGGAACGCTATAGATAATGGTAAGATCCATAGACAGACTAAATCTAGACCTTGGCTCAATAGGAATCAGCTCCAGGCTCCGTAGTGACCGTGCAGGATACCACCATACAGAGAGGCACCAAGTTGTTGTTCACCTATGGGAGCAACATCAGTGACATCTGTAGAATTGTTAACAACAACTGGAACATCCTCACTAGTGATACCAGTTTAAAGGGGCTAATTGATAACAGACCTTATTTTCAATATAGAAGGAATAAGAACTTGAGTGACATTTTATGTAAGGAGAATAGTCTCTCTGAGAGCAGGCCATTTAAGAGCAGGGCAGGTACACTTCCATGTGGTACATGTAAAGCTTGCAGCTTTATCAATAAAGAGGTTAACTTCATACATAGAACCACCGGGAAGAATGTTGTTTTTAAGGGTAGAGCCACTTGCAGGACCTCAAATGTGGTCTATTTGGCTGAATGCTCAAAATGCCCCAGTTTCTATGTGGGCATGACCACAAATATGTTTAAGGTGAGAATCCTACAACATTTAGGAAGTATAAGGAATAGGGATGATAGCAACGCCTTGTATAGGCATATATGCATACATCCAACACATAGCTTTTCATTTAGAGTGATAGTTAACATTAGAATGAATAATCGGGGGGGATGTCAGGCTGCAGACTGCCTTGGATGAAACTAAATGGATTATAGACTTAATGGCACACCTACCCCCAGGTTTAAATGATGTTATTCCTTTAAAACCCACACTCCTGAAGAGGCGTGTGTTTCATTGACCTATAAGGTTTTCATTGGTTGTGACTCTTTTTAAAAAGAATGTGCATGCAGTGTTTGTTGTCTGATGAAGGGTGTAACCCGAAAGCGCTAACCTTTTTTCATTTTGTCTGCATTTGGATTACTTCGTTTACTTGTTTAAAGTTTTTATTAAAAGTTTTATTGAGCAGCAGCAGTGTCCTGCCATTTTTTCTTCTGTTTTGCTTATTTTGGATTCCCAGGACTTTGGCAAGGCTAAGTGGATTCATTTTGTTAAGTGGAGGAAACCCATGGAAACTCCACACAGAAGGCACCCCAGCAGAGAATCAAACCAGAGAACCTCTTGCTGTCAGGCGACAACATTAACTGCTGCACCACTGCATCACCAAGTTTTTTTTTTTCTTTTTCTTTGACAGGAATGTTCCTGTATGTCTTTCCACCCTTTCCATTGGTTTCCCAAAGACTTCAGAAGATTCAGAAAGACTACCAAGGACTATTGTTGTGATTTCCTGTTGTTCAAGGCAGCAGTGGTTCTCCCTACTTTTGGAACTGGTTAAATACAATTACCACAAGCTTCCTCACAGACTGAATTCATTCACACAAGATCAGTAGATTTTGATGCAGCTCAACCCCAAACAACTGCAACTGACTGCCTGGTTGACAAGAACTTAATACCTTTTTAGGCACCTTTTATCCCAGAATTTGCACTAGTTACTAATAGAGGCAAGAAAGCCTCTTACTAGAAGATGATACATTAGCAAATCGAAAAGGTTTTTAAAAACACCCATCCAGGGATAGAGTTTCTCTGTTTTTATTTATTAATTTATTTGCAGTTTGTTAACCAAAGTCCAGTGGGCCATACAGATCATGTTTGCAGTGGAGACCTTCGGAGAAAGTTGCTCAGTACAATAAAAAGCAAAAATATATACATTGGTAATATACAATTATCTAACAATTTAGCTTACAAAGTCATAAACATGGTTAGCAATTCAGTGGCCAGACAAATAGCAGTAACATATATATATATATATATATATATATATATATATATATATTTTTTTTTTTTTTTTTTTACAAACATAGCATAGAAAGTAGTGAAAAATATATCATTAAAACTAGGTACTCAAGGAGGCTTTGTGCAAGTATAGATCCAGATGGAAGATAGGTAAGAGTGTAGAGAAATTTTGAAGTGGCCAGGATTTTGTGTTGTTCTAATAGCTGATGGTAGACCATTCCAGTTTTTGGCTAAAGAGTAAGAAAAGAGAATTTGGCCAGGAGGCAGGTTTGGTTTGTGAACCTGAAGAAGTTGCTGATTCTCAGCTATAAGGAGTCTATTTGAGGGGTAGAAGGTGAAGATAGAACTAAGGGCAGGACAATCAGAAGGTTTAAAGATAAGTTTGTGAGCAGTAGTAAGTTGTAGATAGTTGAGGTAGTTTGGCAGTTCTAGCCACTTTAGGGAGTAAAGAAAAGTACAGCGATGAGAGGAGTTTTTTAATTTGTTGTGGATTTTGCAATTTTATTATAACATATTTCAAACTTGCCTTTTAGAGAGGTTTGAAGTTTGGTAAGTAGTGGGTGCTGTACATTAGAGAGGGGAGTTGGTAAGTGTGGAGGCAAGGGTTTGTTTCTTGGAGAGGCTAAGGAACTGGTTGTGCCTGTAGAGCACTCCAGGTTTATGATGAGTTTTTTGGATGTTATGTTGTAGGTGAATATCAAATTTTAGATGTTCATCTATGGATACTCCTAGAAGTTTTGTGTGGTTGACAATTTCTATCTGTGCTTCACTTTGGGAATAGTTATTGAACATGGCTTTGTCTAACAGGGTTGATTTTTTAGTGATGAAAAGTATGATCTTGGATTTATTTGGGTTAAGGGCTAGGTGGTTATTAAACATCCAGGATTCAGTGGTGGAGAAGGCTGTTTGCATTTTGAGTTAGAGTTCAGAGATAGAATTAGCTGTGCAGGCAATGGCAGAGTCATCCACATAATAAATAAGGATGCCATTGGTCATAAAAGTGTGGACATTATTAATGAAACTATTGAATAGGAGGAGCCAAGTATGAAGACTTCAGGAACTCCAGTAGAGGTGTTAAGATAAGAAGACATAGAGTTTTGTCATTTGATGGCCTGTTGCCTGTCTTTTAGATAGCTTGAGAACCAGTTGAGAGTGGTAGGGGAAAGTCCAAAGTTAGTGAGTTGTGATAGTAGCAAAGTGAAGCAGACAGTATCAACTCCCTTTGATAGAACTAGGAATATGGGGGATACTATTTTCCCAGTATCACAAGCTCTGTTAACAGTTTCCAAAAGAAGATATGAGGACAGTTGTAGTGCTGTGGCAAGCTCTGAATCCATGTTGTGTAGAAGACAGGAGGTGGTTATGAAGTAGATAGGGCATCAGTTGAATGTAAGTGCACTTTGCCGAGATCTTAGAGATGGGGACAGGATAGAGATAGGATGAAAATTAGAGATATCTTTGTTTTTGCCTCCTTTGTATAGTGTGAGAATGCAAGCTTTCTTCCTTAATTTTGGCATGTAAGACTCTTGAATGGATCTGTTAATAAGGACACGTATAGGGAATGCAATGGTTTCAGCAGCAATCTTTAGAAATATGGGGGTATACTGTCAGGTGCATTAGAGCAGGGTTTGAGCTTAAGGAGTAGTCTTTTAATAGTTGAGGTAGAAATGGAATTAACAGTGAAGTTAGGTGTAGAAAGTGTGTTGGGTTCAAGGATGGATACGATGTTTATAGAGACAGGGTTATTTTAGCATGTCTTCTCATTGACCCCCTCTTTCAATGCACTCTCATTTCTGAAAGGGGTTATGCATAGGAAATATGCCAGAAAATCAGTGGTTTCTGCTTGGGATCTTAATTTTATGTGAGAGAACCTAACACTTGCTCCATTTTAACCAACTCATCAGGGTCACATGCGTTTTTTTTTTTTTTTTTTTTAAGAAAACATTTATTAATGTAACATATTTACAATATATGCACAGAAAGGAAGAAATTCAACATTTCATATTGTCATACAGTTATAGGAATACAGTGAATCATCAAGATAATCTTATACAATTAACACATAAAGAGTATTGGTATTTCAATAGCAACACTTCAAGGCTGCCCCAACCACCAAAAGTCTTGGTATGATTTAAGGATCTTATTCTGATCATTTCTTTTTTTCAGATCTACATAGTAGTGCTGTTAAATTTAAAAAAAAATCTTTGAATGTAGGAACTGAGTTTGATTTCCATTTTTTGTAATAACTGTTCTAGCAACAGCCAAAAGAGCCCATAATAGTATTTGTTGTTTGGGTTTTACAGATACAGGAAGTGAAACATTTATTAGTATTATTGATCTAGATAAAGAACAATTATCAGGCCATAACCTCTTAAAAACATACTTATCTCTTCCTATGATACATTCAATTTTTCACAATCTGTACACTTGTATGTCCAATCAGCATTTACATCTTTACAACATCTCCAACAAACTCATGAAGTCATTTACTAAACCTTGAGATTTTATATGAAGTAACAAACATGCTAGGTATATATTTTCACATAAAAACATTATAGTAGAAACTTGAAGAAGTTTGACTAACTGATTAAAGTAACAAAGTTTTATTCTTACTGTGATATCCTCAGTCTGGGACAGTAATCCAACCTGAATCCTCACCACTGGCACTGGAGAGGGATGTTAACTTGGGAAAAAAAAGGATACACCCAGTATTTCCATATGTAGAACTCTGCAGCAAGCAAAATTTCCCTTAAGAACATGCAGGGAACACAGTCAGTCAGGGGACTGGGTTTCTGTATCTGTCTCCCTCCCCAATAGGATTATACACTGGTACAGCTGTAGGATTGAGTCCTCAGCTGAGTATTCAAGCCAAGTCCTCCAGCACCCTCTCTGTGAAATCAGTGCTTTATGTCCCTGGTCCAAGTAGCTGACATATGTACAAACTGAGATTTGATTTACATGTGTGCACGCGCGCACACACACACACACACACACACACACACACACACACACACACACACACACACACACACACACACACACACTGGAAATGCTGGCACAGATTTATTAGCTATGACCCCTTCTGCTGAGCCTAAAAGGTAGTTACACTGCCATCACATACCCCAAAGCCAGTTACTCCAAGGCTCTTGTAAGGGTACACAATTATACTGGGTCAAATTATTATTAATACAAATGGTAATTTAACCAATGCAGTAAGGCTTGCAGGAGTAGCCACATTGTCAACAAATAAATATACAAGTCTTCTCAAAGTTTAAAGTATTCTGTAAAGGACTAGCCACAGTGAAAAGTTTAAATATATTTAATAATAAAAGAACATGAAAATACTAAATATCTATTTACAATAAACAGAGTTTCAGACACAGGAACTATTAAAAAGAACACAGGTGGACAGGTTCACACAGTTACAGAAAAACAGTACTTAACTATTCTCACTATATTTTCCTGACTGATCTAAAGAATTATTATTTCATGGTTACTTACTACAGCAAGATAGGATGAAGTAGGTGAGAGATCCTTTTTTGGCAGGCTACAAAAAAGGAGTGCCCTGAGACTTCAGTCTCACCTACTATTAAAACATCACCTTTGTCCTATATTATTACAGAATGACATCACCTGCATTTGATCATCTGACGTCTGGTTACCATGCAACCCACCTTGGCTAGAAATTGACAGGATTTAGCACATAGGTGTCAATAATACACTCACACAAAGCCTTCTTGCTAAGATCTGCTAAAAGTCATAAAACCATTAAAACACTTCCAGTCTTCCTACAGGAGCTAATAAACCATACTTATTACAGACATTGCATCTCTGGGTTCATTCAAAACTGTGAGATAACATTGTTATGGCCTAGACCCAGTAATTAAATTTCTTACTATTTTCCAAAGTCAGGTGGATTGAGATTAACATCTTTTCTTCCAGTATCCTCTGCTAAAATGTATACATTTAAACAGTTACAATGATACATGTATATTTCTTTTCTTTTATCCAGCAGGGTACCCTGTTGGTACATTTTTAACACAAGCATCTTCACAAATACATTTTTCAACAAAGGCATCTGTACAAATCAGTTTGATATAGAAATGACCTATAATTCTTTACAAAATTCCAGATAGCTGTGCTTGCGTATGTTGCACATCAACTGCCCAACTTCTCCTGGCATAGCTGGCAATATTCACATTTTCACATCTCTTCCCATTTGAAGATTCAAGCTAGTTATTCAAGTGACCCTTGAGAAATGTTGCTTGAGAGGAATGATCCTATCTGGGAATACATTAACCCATACCCTGTAATGAAAGCCCATCTGCATTGACATTTCTAACCCCACTACACTGCTGCACTGTCATATCATATGCTTGCAACTCTAGGCTCCACCTTAGTAACTTGGCATTTTGCTGGCTGGCTCAATGTAGTCTTGTTAGGGGATTCTGTTCTCTATAACTACGGTGAATTTCCTTCCATACAGATAGGGTTGAACTTTCTGCAGTGCCCATACTATGGCTAAAGATTCTTTTTCTACAAATGCATAACATTCCTCCCTAAGTTGGAATCTACAGCCGAGATATACCCCTGGGTCCTCTTCTCCTTTTGAAGAAACCTGGCTGAGTACAGCCCCCAACCCATAGTTCAAAGTATCCACTTCCACAACAAATTATTTGCTGTAATCTGAACTGGTTAACACAGGGGGTCCCCCCAAAGCCACTTTAAGCTTTTGAAATGCTGCACTCATGCTGAGGTCCATTCTACCTTGTCTGGCCTGTTTTTCCTCATCAGGTCTGTGAGTGCAGCAGCTATTGTACTATAATTGGGAACAAATTTCTATAGTACCCCACTGTCCCCAAGTTTGCCCCCCACCTGCTTTTTAGTAACAAGGGCAGGACAAGCCTAAATGGCTTCATCTTTGCAAGCTCTGGCCTGACCTTACCACTAACCACTCTATGTCCCAGGTAGGAGACCTCTGCCATACCCACCTGACACTTACGGGGCTTAATTGTCAACCCTGCTCTTTTCTGTCTACCCAGAATCCCCCTGACACGTTGAAGGTGATTATACAAGGAATGGCTGTAAATGGCAATATCATCCAGGTAAGCAAGGCTATAATCTCCTGCTCCTGCTATGATACTATATACTAGCCTCTGGAAGGTTGCTGGGGAATTTTGCATCCCAAAGGGTATGAACTTGTATAATCCAAAAAGAGTCACAAAGGCTGATCTATCTTTAGCTATTTAAATCAAGGGTGCTTTCCAGTAACCCTTGGTCAGATCAGTAGAGGTCAGATACTTAGCCCCACCGAGCTGCTCTAAGGCTTCATCTACCCTAGGTATGGGGTAAGCATCTGACTCTGTGTGATTATTTAGTTTCCTGTAGTCCACACAGAACCTGATGCTACTGTCTTTCTTTGGCACCAGCACCACTGGGGAGGCCCAGAGACTTTTGGATTCCTGGATTACTCCCAGTTCCAACATTTGCTGTATCTTCTTCCTCAGGGTCTATCTGACTTACTCAGGCACCCTGCAAGGGGCCTGCTTGATAGGCATTTGGCTTACTTTATCTACATGGTGCTGCACCAGATGGATGCACCCAGGTTTCCTAGTGAATATGTCCCTAAACTCCTCTAATACTGCTCGGATTTGTCAGACATGGGTAGGGAATAGCTGCTGGGACATTGCTACCCTTCCACTGAGGTGTCAGCCTGAGTCTCACTGAGGAGATCAATCACCAGATACCCTCAGACTCCTCCTGCCATCCACTGCAAATCCTCAGCACCAGGGCCTTCCTATCATGGTAAGGCTTCATTATGTTAATATAGTACAATATGTGCCCCTACCTCCTGCCTAGCAGTTCTACCATGTAGTTAAAATCACTGACCTTCCTTACTACTTTGAAGGGTCCCTCCCTTGCTGTCTGCAGCTTATTTTGCCTG
The DNA here is from genome assembly GCF_019279795.1 of Protopterus annectens. NCBI lineage: Eukaryota > Metazoa > Chordata > Ceratodontiformes > Protopteridae > Protopterus > Protopterus annectens. The sequence continues at coordinate 858,010,458 of NC_056749.1, forward strand.
ACAGGAATGAGAAGCATAAGTGCTGTCCTACAGCATACTCTAAGGCTTGAGCATTCCTATCATACCAGACCTTTTTCTGCTGTTGAACTCCTGCCAGGTTCTCCTGGGCTAAGCCCATGAGCTTCACCAGCCGTCTCCTGAGGTTTAGGACATATGCCACAACAGACTCCTTGTGGGATTCACATTCATCCTTCCACTCATCAGGAATAAAATCTAAAGGCCTCCTCATCCTATGGCCATACAGCAACTCAAAGGGTGCAACACCTGTGGATTCCTGGGGTACCTTTCTCTATCCAAACAGAAAATGGGATAAATATTTCTCCCACTCTCTCTGAAACTGGTCTGCAAATGTCTATAGCATGGTCTTTAGTGTAGAATTTAACCTCTCCATAAGACCATTAGTCTGGGGATGGTAGGAGTGATTTTTAGGTGCTTCAACCCACAGCTCTTCCAAAGACAAGCCAGCAGGTGGGACATGAAATTGGCACCTCTGTCATTCAATAGTTCTTTCAAGAAACCTACCCTGCTGAAAATATCTCACAAAGCATTTGCCACCTTTTCTGCCATGATGGAGGACACATCCACCCCCTTAGGGTATCTGGTAGCATAATCTACCACCAACAGGACATCATTTTCCACTGTGGAGCTTGGGGTACGCAGACACCTCACAATATCCTTCGCTACCCTCTGAAACAGCTCCTCAATCACAGGTAAAGGCACCAAAGGAGTCTTGACCTTGTCTCCTGCCTTAACTACTTTTTTGGCAGTACCCACAGGTCCTGCAGTACCCTATTACATCCCTTGCAATCCCAGGCCAGTAAACTTTCAGCATAATACATCTCTTGGTATACTTTAGCCCATATGACCTACATAAGGAATGTCATAGGTTATGGCTAGAAATGCCAGACATTAGGGTCTAGGCACTACCAACTGTTGTATTACCTCATTCTCTAGCCCTCCCTCAGGGGTCCAATCTCTATACAGTAACCATTTGTTCCAGCATACAGACTCCTGTCTTCCTTGAGAATCAGGTGCCTCCCTAGCTATCTCCCTCAATCCTCTTATTGTAGGATATGAGAGCTGAGCCTGTCTCAACTCTATTTTTCTGACCCTTCCCAGCACCCATTCCTATGACAGCCATGCCTCACTTTCAGCCTGGGTACTATCACTCACCTCTGCTTTTGCAGTCACTCTGTCCAAAGGAACATCAGTATCTACCAGCAGCTGTGTCTCACCTTCAGGCTCACTGCTACAGGGTAGCTCCCTCCCTGAAATAGCCACCTCACCAGCCCTGGCTTCAGGTGTGGGATCTTTCTGGTACTCCCCCAGGCTATGAGGCCCACATGCCTGTCTCCAAGCCTGACTGCATGTAACTGCATGCACACAAGGTACTGCATTATCATAATCATTCTCTATCAAGACATCTGCATGGATATCCTCAAGCATACCTACTTTCTTACTTCCTTTTCCACCCTCCCAGTCAAGTTGAACCCTGGCCAAAATGCATTTGTAATGGGGTCCTTCCTAAAGCTATGACTGGAGTGGACTACCCAAGCAAGTGCTCTTCCTCTTTAACTACTGCAGGATTCACAATGGTTATGTCAAAGGCTGTGTATCTCTTAGCAAAGGCCTGTGTTCCATCCACTAAGATAGTATATAACCTCTGGTGATTGTTTGGTTCCCTGGTTGCCTCCAGACAACTTACCACTGGCATAGTGTTATTCCCAACTGCTGGCTCCCCACCTTTTGTTCCCCACCTTGCCTCAATGGTCATCTATATGACACATGGCCTCACTGGTCACATTTAAAACATTTAACCCTTGATCCTGACCATGTACCTAAACTACTGATTTCCCTGTTACTGATGGACTCTGCTGGGGTGGTTTAGGCTGCCCACCATGGGCTCCTTTATATTAATTTGCAGCACTGGGTATCCCCGTCCTGTGCAGTGATACCCTGCTTGCTAAGTAGAGATCCCATTTTTCTCCAGCTCATCTGCAGAGTTACATTCTTAGTATGCCTACCAGATTCTCACATCCTCAATCAAAGTTCTAAAGGCTTGTTCCCCCTCACTTAAAGGTCTGTCAGCCCTTGAGAAATTGTGACCTGACATCCACTGACCTACGTATGAAAATATGTGCTTACCTCACCAATATTATCACTCACATTTTTATCTGCCTTGGGACTATGCTCAACAAATGTTTTCTTTTTTTTCTGTAAGCTTCAGGTGATAACAACGCATTCAAGTAAACATTTCTTTACTTTGTCATAGTTTAAACAATCAACATCAGACAATTTAGAAACAGCAGTTACAGCTTTACCATGGTGTAAGAGGGCATCAGGAACTGTACCAAGAGCCCTTAGTCAACATTATACAGACTACATACTCTTTCAAATATATGAATAAAACTATCAAAAGGATCATCCTCTGTGAACCGTAGAAGACATTTACTGACCTTTATTGCTTCTGGGGTTCATTATTCCCTTCACCATTACCTCCATGACCCTGGTGAACAGTCAGTATCTCCCTCTCATGTTGATGCTGCTTCTCATTTTCATGACCCTGGTGAACAGTCAGTATCTCCCTCTCATGTTGATGCTGCTTCTCATTTTCATGACCCTGGTGAACAGTCAGTATCTCCCTCTCATGTTGATGCTGCTTCTCATTTTCATGACCCTGGTGAACAGTCAGTATCTCCCTCTCATGTTGATGCTGCTTCTCATTTTCATGACCCTGGTGAACAGTCAGTATCTCCCTCTCAAGTTGATGCTGCTTCTCATTTTCATGACCCTGGTGAACAATCAGTATCTCCGTCTCATGTTGCTGCTGCTTCTCATTTTCATGACCCTGGTGAACAGTCAGTATCTCCCTCTCATGTTGATGCTGCTTCTCATTTTCATGACCCTGGTGAACAGTCAGTATCTCCCTCTCATGTTGATGCTGCTTCTCATTTTCATGACCCTGGTGAACAGTCAGTATCTCCCTCTCATGTTGATGCTGCTTCTCATTTTCATGACCCTGGTGAACAGTCAGTATCTCCCTCTCATGTTGATGCTTCTTCTCATTTTCATGACCCTGGTGAACAGTCAGTATCTCCCTCTCATGTTGATGCTGCTTCTCATTTTCATGACCCTGGTGAACAGTCAGTATCTCCCTCTCATGTTGATGCTGCTTCTCATTTTCATGACCCTGGTGAACAGTCAGTATCTCCCTCTCATGTTGATGCTGCTTCTCATTTTCATGACCCTGGTGAACAGTCAGTATCTCCCTCTCATGCTGATGCTGCTTCTCATTTTCATGACCCCGGTGAACAGTCAGTATCTCCCTCTCATGTTGATGCAGCTTCTCATTTTCATGACCCTGGTGAACAGTCAGTATCTCCCTCTCATGTTGATGCTGCTTCTCATTTTCATGACCCTGGTGAACAGTCAGTATATCCCTCTCATGTTGATGCTGCTTCTCATTTTCATGACCCTGGTGAACAGTCAGTATCTCCCTCTCATGTTGATGCTGCTTCTCATTTTCATGACCCTGGTGAACAGTCAGTATCTCCCTCTCATGTTGATGCTGCTTCTCATTTTCATGACCCTGGTGAACAGTCAGTATCTCCCTCTCATGTTGATGCTGCTTCTCATTTTCATGACCCTGGTGAACAGTCAGTATCTCCCTCTCAAGTTGATGCTGCTTCTCATTTTCATGACCCTGGTGAACAGTCAGTATCTCCGTCTCATGTTGCTGCTGCTTCTCATTTTCATGACCCTGGTGAACAGTCAGTATCTCCCTCTCATGTTGATGCTGCTTCTCATTTTCATGACCCTGGTGAACAGTCAGTATCTCCCTCTCATGTTGATGCTGCTTCTCATTTTCATGACCCTGGTGAACAGTCAGTATCTCCCTCTCATGTTGATGCTGCTTCTCATTTTCATGACCCTGGTGAACAGTCAGTATCTCCCTCTCATGTTGATGCTGCTTCTCATTTTCATGACCCTGGTGAACAGTCAGTATCTCCCTCTCATGTTGATGCTGCTTCTCATTTTCATGACCCTGGTGAACAGTCAGTATCTCCCTCTCATGTTGATGCTGCTTCTCATTTTCATGACCCTGGTGAACAGTCAGTATCTCCCTCTCATGTTGATGCTGCTTCTCATTTTCATGACCCTGGTGAACAGTCAGTATCTCCCTCTCATGTTGATGCTGCTTCTCATTTTCATGACCCTGGTGAACAGTCAGTATCTCCCTCTCATGTTGATGCTGCTTCTCATTTTCATGACCCAGGTGAACAGTCAGTATCTCCCTCTCATGTTGATGCTGCTTCTCATTTTCATGACCCTGGTGAACAGTCAGTATCTCCCTCTCATGTTGATGCTGCTTCTCATTTTCATGACCCTGGTGAACAGTCAGTATCTCCCTCTCATGTTGATGCTGCTTCTCATTTTCATGACCCTGGTGAACAGTCAGTATCTCCCTCTCATGTTGATGCTGCTTCTCATTTTCATGACCCTGGTGAACAGTCAGTATCTCCCTCTCATGTTGATGCTGCTTCTCATTTTCATGACCCTGGTGAACAGTCAGTATCTCCCTCTCATGTTGATGCTGCTTCTCATTTTCTTCAGTCTCCAAATTCTGCATTCTCTCTGCTGATTCTAATTCCAAAAATGTGGATTCCAGTTCAAGTCTCTTTAACACCAGACAGGTTTTTAAGTACTCTAAGGAAAAGGTGAATTGTAATTTTTCTTAGGACTGCAAATTCCCATCACCAGACTGCTTACTGCGCTCATTGCTGGTCTGAGCTGCGACCAAGGCTGAAATCATTTTTCTTTATTCAGGTTGGTATGCACCAGTCCTTTGGCTTCACACACCTTGGCCAACTAGTTCTTTGTCATCTTGCCAGAATCATCTGCTGACATCTTTGCCTGCTTTCTCTGACTAAACTAAACTAACAAAAAATAAATAAAACTATTGTGATAGGAAACTCTGAATGTTTACCTTGTGGCTACTGAGAGTGCACACTATTAGTGACAACTGCCTGCAGGCTACAGACGCTCAATTAATATCCCACCACTGCTCAAAATATATGATGTTCCCACTCTGGTCCAGTAATCAAGGAGCCTGAAGCCTAGCCCTGGCACTGGAGAGGGATGTTCACTTGGAAAAAAGGGATACACCCAGTATTTCTAGATGTAACTCTCTTCATCAAAGGTAGTGTCCCTTAAGAACACACAGGTAACACACTCAATCCACGGTCTGGGTTTCTCTATCTGTCTCCCTCCATAGTAAGACTCCCCACTTGCACAGTTGTAGGGTTGGGTCCTTAGCTGGGTTTCCAAGCCAAGTCCTCCAGCACCCTCTCTGTGAAACCAGTGCTTCAGGTCTTTGCTGAAAGTAGCTCACACACACACACATACACACACACACACACACACACATATATATATATATATATATATATATATATATATATATATATATATATATATAAAAGGCTGGCAAAGATTTACTAGCTATTCCCCCTTCTGTCCAGACTATAAGGAAGTTAAACTGCCACCAGATACATCAAAAATGGCTACTCTAAGGTTCTTGTAAGGGTACCCAATTATACTGAGTGAAATTAATATTGATACAAATGGTAGTTTGACCAATGCAGTAAGGCTTCCAGGAGTAGCCACAGTATCGCCAAATAGATATAAGGTCTCTCAAAGTTTGAAATATTCTCTAAAGTACCAGCCATGATGAAAACTTTAAATATATTTAATAATAAATAATAAAAGAACATGAAAATAGTAAATATCCATTTACATTAAACACCAGAGTTTCAATCACAGGGAATATTAAAAATAACACAGATGGACAGGTTCACACAGTTACAGAAAAACAATACTTAACTAATCTCACTATATTTTCCTGACTTATCTAATGAATTGATACCAACAGCAGACCAGGCTAAAAATGAAACAGGAATATTTTACTCGTTAGCGCTTTCATGCAGAAGAATCTCCGCACTTCCTCAGACAAGTTAACAAACATTTAACATTAGGTATTTATACATTATTAAATTAACAATCAAAGCTACCAATTGGCAATTGATTCATCAAACATATACTTGAATTTAAAAAGCCCCCACTCTAACCAAATAAACAACGTATTTACGAGCATTTATATGCTATCTCAAAGAACGTACCTACTAACGCTCTTCCTAAACACACAATGGAAAATAAAAATCATAGATTTTTGTTTTTAGTTGTCCAAAAAGTTAATAAGAACTTAAGGGGTGGTCCTAGTCATTTAATATTAGAGGAACAAGAGTTGCTATGACAGCTCAAAACTAACACTCACGTTTTCCCCGGTTTAAATGACACCTGTTCAATAAAATGTCTTTTCAAGTTGAAAGCCCTTATTAGATAGGTGTTAAATATACTAGGTTGCTCTATGTGCACATTTTTTTGGTTAAATGATTACATTTACATTTATTCCTTGTCTTAATATAATACGCAAAATTTAATAATATATACGGAATGTTTTATTAATGTATGAATATGTCGTGTTTATATGCTTCCCACACAATACCTTTGGTTAGAGTGGGGGCTTTTTAAATTCAAGTATATGTTTGATGAATTAATTGCCAATTGGTAGCTTTGATTGTTAATTTAATAATGTATAAATACCTAATGTTAAATGTTTGTTAACTTGTCTGAGGAAGTGCGGAGATTCTTCTGCATGAAAGCGCTAACAAGTAAAATATTCCTGTTTCATTTTTAGCCTGGTCTGCTGTTGGTATCACTTCTTTTTTTCTTTTTCGGTTTTTTGAAGTTCTTTTCATTTTTATCTAATGAATTATTATTCCCTGGTTACTTACTTGAGTAAGGTAAGTTGAAGTAGGTGAGAGATCCTTCTTTGTCATGTTACAAAAACAGAATGCCCTGAGACTTCAGTCTCACCTAGTATTAAAATATCATTGTTGTCCTAGATTACAAAATGACATGACATGCATCTGGTAATCCGACATCTGGTTTCCATGGACCCACCCCCGGCTAGAAGCTGTCAGGATTTAGCACATAGGTGTCAATAATACACACCCAGAGAGCTTTGCTTATATCTGCTGCAGCTCGTGAAAGTCATAAAACCATAAAACAGTTCTAGTCTTCCTACAGGAGATAATAAACCATACTTCTTACAGACATTGTGTCTCTGGCTTCTTTCAACATTATGAGATAACGTATTTTTGGCCTACATGCAGTAATTTAATTTCTTACTATTTTCCAAAGTCAGGTGGATTGAGATTAACCTTTTGTCTTCCAGTATCTTCTGTTAAAACATATACATTTAAACAATTACAATACTACATGTATATTTCTTTTTTCTATCCAGCAGGGCACACTGTTGGTACATTTTTAACATAAGCAGCTTTGCAAATACATTTTTCAACACAAGCATCTGTACAAATCAGTTTGCTATACAAATGACATATAATTCTTTACGAAATTCCAGCTAGCTGTGCTGGCATATGTTACACATTCACTGCCCTACTTCTGGCATAGCTGGCATCACAAATCATCACACTTACCATCTATTGAGTCACTCAGTCCAGTACTATCTAAAGAGTGCCAGAATTTTGCATTAGAATTATTATTATTTATAATTAACATATATAACTTGGGCAAGTTTCCTTTGTAGGTCATTTTACCTTCAATGATAGCATTCATATATTCATATAATGTGGGAATAGTGTTATGTTCCTCTTTACTCATATTATCTACAAATTAATTTGTTTTCTTACTGTTGGATAATATTAACTCGTTAACATATTCATCCAACTTATGATTTTTCAATAAATATTCTGGTGCTTTACATTTTCTTTTTTCAAAGCAATCATATCATAATACTAATCAATTCATTTTTAGTAAATTAATTTTAATATTGTTCTGAGTTTCCTTAAATCTAGAGGTATGCACAATGGGAAAGCACAAACATTTTCATTTTGATATATTTCTTAACTGTTTTAAGAATTGATTTCAGATATGCCGACACTAAAGACTGAAATTAATTCCTTTCTAAGGTAAATTTTATTAACCAGATGTAAGGATTGTTATATCTTTGTAATTTATTATGTTTAATAAGTTTAGAATGATTTAGCATAATCTGCCTGACATGAGATTCTTAACATCAAAAACAATCATAGTCATTGCTTGTACTTCTGCAAGAAGAGTATCTGAGTCCCAAGCTCTTATAGTGAGTCAACCTATCTCAGTTTGGGAACTAATCCTTCCTTTATGCCTAAAGTGGTATCTGAGTATACTTTAAGTCAATCTACATGTGTGTGTCTTCTTTCCAGAACCTAAAAATGAGAGGAAAATGATACCTTGGATGCCCAGAGACAACTCTGGCACTATATTGACAGAACAAATTCTTTCAGAACTTCTGATTAGTTGTTTATTTCTTGTTTAGGTAAGAAGAAGGGACAACCTTTATTAAAGTAGACCATTTCCAAATGGTTGTCTCAGGCTGTTACCTTTTGGTATTCCCACCAAAACAAAACTATTCCAAGTGTGGTCAGAACTTGATGAACCAGAATGTTGGCTTCATCTATAGCATTTTGGAAAGGATTGGACTCCAGAAGTATTCTAGAAGCATCAACTTGGTCATCTAGGCATACGTTTACTAAGCACTATAAACTGGATTTGTTCTGCATGTCTAGGTCAGCCTTTGCTGGGGCCATTTTGCAAGGGCTCCTGGACCCTTCTCCTATCACCACCCAGTTGTTCTAAACAATGGTCATCTACCCATATAGCTTAGGCTGCAGCAACAGTAATCAGTATGAAAAGCACAGTACAGCTATGTAAGTACATTTACCATACCAGTAGATGTTCAAATGATCACTGGTGCAGTAGCTGTTCCCTCCCTCTATCCCCCTTATTTTTGTTTCTGTTTTGCCTCTTTTCCTAACTATGTCCTCTAAGTGTTTAGTCTCTCTCTCTCTCTCTCTCTCTCTCTCTCTCTCTCTCTCTCTCTCTCTCTTCTTTTTCTTAATTGGCATGAAATCTCTGAATAGCATGGCACCCAAAATGCTGATTTGCTTCAGATCTGCACAAGCTGTCAATGGTTTGGCATTTGGAAAGTGCCCTTAAGCACTGCAAGCTAATTAGCTGTTATATTCTATGATGCCAGCAACAATCTCTTCCTCTGTTCAGAGGACATCAAAAGCTGATGGAAAGAGTACTTTTAGCAGCTTCTGAACCCCCTCATAAAAGCTGTACTTACCCAGACACAGCTTGCAATGAAACAGGAAGAAGAATCTACCTTAGAAGAGGTAAGAACATCAGTAAAGAACAAGATGTCAGAGAAAGCAGAAGTCACAGTAAATAAGATCAAGATGCTGGGTGAGTTGGGAGAGAAATGGCTCCTGAAGTTACCCGTAGCAGTACAAATAGAAATATGTATTCCTGGTGAGTGGAGAATAAGCGTTCTAGTGCCAGTATACAAGAACAAAGTGGACATTCACAAGTGTGGGCAGTACAGAGGAATCACTGTCACACTGCATGGGAGTACCAGAAAGGGTGATTGATAAATGAATACAGGCAGTAGTAGAAATTGAGATCGGAGATGATCATTTTCAGATTAAGATCACAATATAGCACAAGTGACTCAGTGTTGGTAGTGAGACATAGTGGAGAATAAACTAGAGATGAGGAAATAATTCATTTGGGTATTACCAGACTTGGATGAAACTATGTAATCAAGGTCCTATGAAATCTGATTTGGGCAGTCACATGATGAATCAAAGTCCCAGAGACATTGGTAGAATTAGTGCATGCACAGGGACTTCAGGCTCACAGAGAGGTTCACAGTTGCTCTGAGCCCACTTCTGCTCATACTTGTGATGGACATCTCTAGCAAACAACCTGAAGGGTACAAATCAGTAAAGTTGCTGATTGAAAATAATGTGGCAGTACAGGCAGCTTTGATAAGGAACTTCAGCAAATAAACGAGGAATGGAATACAAAATGGAAGGCTCAAGGAATGAAACTGCTTACAGACAAGATAGTTGTCATGGCAGCAAATGCAGGTAATCAGAAGAAACTGAAAACTGAGATGTAAGAAAGACAATGGAACAGGTTAACAGCTTCAATTTTCTTCAAGGGTTGATTAAGGAGAACGGAAAATCTGAATGAGGAGGTCATAGCTAGAATCACAGGTGCTACAGCCAACTGGCACAAAATGTCATGGGTAGTGTGTGACAGAAGACTGCCAAAGAGGATGAAAAGTAAGGCGTATAAAACAGTGAAGTACATGAGATGTGTGGAAGGATGCACACAGACAAGGTAATGAAGACAATCAGTGCAGAAGCCAAAGTATCTGCAACTGCAGTGAAGATCAATGAGCAGTTCTGCCACCTTCATGAAAGCAGAAGATGATTTAATGAAGAAGATTTCAGAGACACAGGAAGAAGTTCAAAGGAAACAAAGACATCCAGTCAAGAGCTGGATGCATTGCATGGTAAAGAGTTGTGACAGTGTGGTACAACTGTTGAAGAATGTAAAAAAATGGCACTGACCTGATAGAGTTGGTGACAGCTGACAAGACACCACAAACCCATGTGGAAAAAATTGGAAAAGGGGTTGCTGTTGTTAATTTTGAATCTTCATGTCAAGAGTCCGTGAAATGTGTTACAGCATCTGCAGCAAATATTAAGTTATCAGTGTGGTATATTTGGAAACTGACATTTTCATTGATCATTTTTTGACAAAAAGATGCTAGATTTTCTATTTTTACTACAAATTTATATAGACAGTACTAAACTAGATTGTGTGTTTTTACTATTAATTTGATATAGCCAGTCCTAAATAAATCTGACTTCATGGGATTTCAAAGTTAGGTCTGTCTCGTTTTTGTAAACATAGATATTATAATCATACTTAAAATATTCATCATATTCACACATATTAGTCCAAGAAGTTGTGAGGTCTGAACTGCACATAATGCCCCGTGGAATCGTTTGACAACTAGGTCTCTTATTTTCTCTCTTTCCCCCTAATCAAACTTCTCCAGATGGTTGTGGTGGAATTAGCTGGTGATAGAAGCTAGTAAATACTTCCGTCAAGGAAATGTAATTTCCAGAAGACAAAACTCCACAGCTTTTTCACTCTGCTGTCCTCTCGCCCAATAGTGACTGCGAGTTCACCTTCTAACCAGCGGTACTGAGGCCCACATGCGAACAACTTCACTAACCATCTGGTTCCCTACAAGCTTCCCTTTAACAACCCAGGAAGGCAAAACAAAGTATGTCCATATAAAATCTGTATGTTGCCTATCTTTTTATAAAACAGCCTATAGTTGCCACCAGAACTCGCCCCCACCTCCCACCATTTTTTTTCTTTACTGAATATACTACTAACCTTCTCTTCTTCACCTTCTACTTTCATTGTACTGCCTTTTCCCTCTCTTCAGTACCTAATTACACTTTTTTATCTGCCTCACCCACCTGCACTCCTTGCAGCTCCTTCTAGCCCCAAGTAATCAAAAGTTTGTTATGCTGTAACTCTACCTCTCTGTTTCATACTTTGTCCTCTTTCTATTTCAGAATATATAAGTATATAACTCTACCTCTCTCCATCATAATTTTTCATCCTTCCATTTCAGAAAATATATCCTCTAACTCCAAAATGCATTAACATCTCCCTGCTTCAATAACGTTTTACTCTCTTTTCACATAGATTTTCTGCTTCTACCTCAACTCCTCACTCACTGATTGTGTTTCCTACTTCTCTGAACCAGTAAGTTTGCTTGGTGTAGCCTAGTCTGGTCATCCTGTAGTCTAGTCATTTGATTTTCCCTCATCCTTTAACTCTCTTGCTCACTTTCCCATGATGCCACGCACCATTCAAATACTCTATTCACTGTTTGGTGCCCTCTCTTTCTCTCTTTTCCCCAATCAAACTTCTAAAGGTGGATCTGATGGAATTAGCTGGTGACAGAATCTAGTAAATACTTCCCTCAAGGAACAGTAATTTCCAGAGGGTAAACTCTTGTCTTACTGCTGTAGCATAATCTTGCCTGGGATCTGCTATCTGTATATAGAAAACGTACACTCTCAGAGCTATACATACAACTAGCTGCTCATTATTAAATAACGTTTAAAGAGTACTTGCGCCACTGTAGTGTCTCTAACTCTGTGTTAACATTGCAGTGGGATCTTGCTGAAGGTTCTTTGCCTTCATATACTGTACCTTTGCTCTTGCGATGCATAACTATGGTAAACTAATGTTGTAACTCCTTTACTCCTGCTGTGGAATCACTCTTAAGATCCTCTGTCTATGAAACCAAGCTTTTCACCTTGTCTTACTGTACACTCATATTGCTCTCTTAGCTAAGTTTAAAGTTACTTGTGAAATTGTTTCTCCTAGTATATGTAACATTGCTTTTTCATTTTTAAATACCCCTGTAACACTATTGTCTTACATTTCTATGTTCCTGTATGGTTTCTGAGGGCTAATTTATCAGCCAGGGTGGTGCAGTGGTTATCGCTGTCACCTCACAGCAAGAGGTTCTCTGGTTTGATCCTTGGCTGGGGTGCCTTCTTTGCGGAGTCTGCATGTCCACCCTGTGGTTGCATGGGTTTCCTCCAGGTGATCTGATTTCCTCCCAAAGACATGCTGTAGGTGGATACAACACTCTAAATTGGCCCTAGGCATGTGTGTGTGTGCCTTCCATGGAAGGTTGGGCACTGGGCTGGCAACCCAAAACCATAAAACTCTCTTGCCAATCATGAGCAGACAGGTGATCTGCTGTGGTGATGCCTAACCAGGAAAAGAAGAAGACAGCAGTCTGTCTTATAACCTGTTGCTTAATAATTCTAATGTTCATTGGTTTCTGAGGCACCAATCAACTACATTCTAAGTCATTCAGGTTTTGTTTTGTCTGAGATGTTGAATGAATCACTGCATACATAATTGTGTATAAACGATTTATATTGTTTTTTTATTTGTTGTATTAGTGTTCCACTGTTAACAGATCTCTGTGTAGCTTAGGCATTGCCCACGCTATTTTGTTGAAACTGAAGCTAAGTTTTTAGTCTTTGTCTCCCATCTGTCCCTATTAACTCTGCCTCTCTATTTCATACTTTGTCCTCCTTGTATTTCAGAATATATTTAATATATAGCTCTACCTCTCTCTTTCATAATTTGTCCTCCTTTCCTTTCAGAAAATATATATTCTCTAACTCCCAAATACATTAACATCTCCATGGTTCAATGGCATTTTACTCTGTTTTCATATAGATTTTCTGCTTCTACCTGAACTGCTCACTCACTGATTGCTTTTCCTACTTCTTTGAACTGGTCTGTGCTTGGTGTAGTCCCGCTCCATTCCCCCTTGCTGTGCTCAGGCTCACTTCACTCCCCTAATCTATCCCTATTCCCACCCATCCCTGAATACTCTAAATTTATACTCTTAGCCATCCTGACCACTCCCTCCTGCCACTCCCTAATTGCTCCAAAAGCCTCCTCTTACCACTTCCTTCCTGATGTCAAAATAACCACATCTTTCAGATTGATCTTACCCTACCTCCCTACTCTCCATAACATTCTTTCAATTTCTACTTCCTACTAAAAACATTCCTCCATCTCATCCTAATTGCACTACTTTCTAGACAAATTTACCTTCTCCCTCTTTTTCTCTTACAAAATAATACACCGTCTCCTAACCACAGCATTTCTTCTTTTCCTCTCTATCTCTACCTGTCATCAACATACCCTAACATACATAAACCCTACCCAAACACTCTGCTATCCACATACTCACCTCTCACCTTCTCTTACATTCCATATTGCACCAGCTTTATTCTATCACACTGATACCTACCCTCTTAAAATAAAAACAATCCCTCTGCCCTTATCTCCCAAAATCAGACCAAAATATTTCCTCTTTAGTCTAATCTACTCACATTCAAAGCTCCATATAATAGATATACTACTCTCAGGAGACATACACCCCAATCCTGATCCCACTTCCAGCCCCTCTCTCACTACCCATCCCATACCCCACAGCCTCTCCCCTCACCCCCTCTTTTCTCAAGCTTACAACCCCATATCTACTAATAACTTGTTTGCTTTCTGTCAGCATTCAAAGTTTTCTAAACAAAGCAACTGAACTTCACTCCTGGATATCTTTCCACATCCCCAACATCTTTACCATCTCTGAAACCTGGCTAAAACTCCATATAGCTGATAGTGAAATATTACCTTCTGGCTACAACATTATTCACCAGGATAGACTCAATAAAAAAGGGGGAGGTGTAGTTGTGCTTTACTTTGATCAACTCACTATCTACTCTCTATCTTTATCACCACCAAATTTCCACTCAGCAGAAGTCCTCATTGTGATCTTTCCCTCGTGGATCTCACATACTATCTCCCATGAAACTGTTATACTTGGTGATGTCAACATCCATTGGAATGTTCTATCCTCTGTCTCTCCAAATGACAGCATTAACTTTTATGGCTTCTCCCAGCTAATTATTACTCCCACTCGCATTAACACATTTTCTAATACTGGTACTACACTAGACTGGATCCTTACCTCCAACCCTGACCTGTACCATAAACCCTTCACACTTCCTGATACCTTAAGTGACCACCTCCCCACCTCTGTCCATACACTCCCCACAATTGCTCTAATCTCAACAGTACAAAGATTGTCGCAAACATACCAAATTCAACCCTGGCACCTTTAATGATATATTCTTCTCAATTAACTGGTCATTTCTCTACAATCGCTTCCTAGAAGAAGCTGTTCTGAAATGTAATAGTGTTTTTCCTTAAGAGTCTAAACCCCCTGGCCCCCATTAGGAAAATTAGAATGAAATCTAACTTTGCTTCCTTGCTAACTAAAGAAACTCACTCTGTCATGCAAATGCATGACAAAGCTTGGGATAACTGTCAAAAATAAAAAAAAAATCCCCACCAATTATCAATGCTACAGAGAACTATGTAATCTTACTAAACAAAACACATCAACCATGATAAAAAAAACTTTTACCTCAAGCCACAACAAAACCCCCACTCTAACCCCAAAAAGTTCTGGAATACTGTCAACAAGCTGTTACACCCAGGTATGCACACTGCACAAAATCCCACCCCTAATCACTCTGCCTTGTATACTGCAACACTTTTAAACTCCTTTTTCATCGATTCCATTCAAAAATTAACAAAAAACTGCACAAGTTCCTGTCCCTCTACATCCCCCTTCCTCCCACATACCATCCTTCTCACTTAAACCTGTCTCTACTGCCTACATCAGATCACTTCTCAGCAAACTCAAAACTTGTTCATGGTCCGCTGATAACTTGCCATCTCTTTTCCTTAAGATAGCTGCAAAATCTATTGCATATCTTGTCTCCATACTAATCAATATATCAATTCAAGAAAACATTGTTACTGATATGGAGGAAACTCCACTGACTCCTCTAATTTCAGATCCCATTGCAATTTTATCTCCCCTATTAAAGATTCTTGAAAAATGTATCCATAAACAGCTGCTTGCTCATCTGCTATAGGAAAATCTCCTCAACTCTACACAACATGGCTTTTGCCCTAACCATAGCACATGTACAGTGCTAATACTTTTTACAAAGACTATCTCTAAATCTTGAGACAACAATACATTAATCTCATGTCTCTTCCTTGACCTCTCTAAGGCCTTTGACACTGTCTCTCACAATCTATTTCTGTCCAAACTACCTAACCTTAATCTCTCTAACTCTGCTATTGCCTGGTTTTCTAGCTCCCTCTCCAACTGACTTCACTCTCTAAGATGGCTATCTGTATCTTCTCTTTTCTTTCCAGTCCTAACTGGGGTTCCCCAAGGCTCCATCCCTAGGCCCCTACTATTTAACATTTTCACTAATAACCTTTATCTTCCCTGTCCTCTCTCTTTTTTTAATACAATGTGCAGATGACTCTACAATAATTTCCACCTCTGACAATCTCCCCCACCTACACTCCCTTACCCAAGATTTGCTGCACTCAGTTGAAAAATGGCTATCATCCAAACAACTCCATCTCAACCCAAATAAAACCAGGCTCCTCCTTTTCCTTCCTAAACATCTCCAAAACATCAAATCTACCTTCACTGTCTTCTCCCTAAATAACACACCTATCAAGGCTGAACCCCATACTAAACTATTAGGTGTCATTATAGATGATAAGCTTAATTTCAGTCTTCACATCCAAAACTGCTTCAAAAAGACTAATCAAAAACTAGACCTTCTTTATAGAAGCAAAACATTCCTCACAAATGATTCTAAACTCACACTAGCACAAGCCTATCTACTTCCCACCCTACTATATGCTGCCCCAGTCTTTACAAAACTCCAAACAAATCTCTTGTCTGAACTTGAACAAACATACAATAAAACTGATAGATTTGCCACTAATCTACCCTACTGCTCTCACCACTGCCTATCCCTAAAAAAAACTACAATGGCTAGAACTACATCATCAGCTCCATCTTATTCAACTACACCTGACCCGCACCTTTTTAAACCAACCCCACTACTGTGTCACCCTCTCAACACTCATCACCCCCATACCCCCAACCGTACACTCCACAGTTCAGAAAAATGTCTCCTTTAGATCTACAAATCCAATAAAACCATTGGCAAACTTCTCTATAATTACTCAGTAGCCAATGAATGGAACAAACTGCCTCTATTTTTAAGAGAAATCTCTAACTTAAACTGTTTCAAAAAAACTTTAAAAGACTATCTATTAAACTATTGGACCTGCTCCTACATTGACCCAACTTAGTCTACCTATCCCCTGTCCTAACCCCTCCTTCCTTATACTCTTTCTCTTCTCCTCCATTGTACCCAAAAACTGATTATACTAATCTGCCACTTTCTCTTTACTCCCTTTTCCTACCTACTGCTTCATAACCTCATAAAACTGTACTAAAGTATAGGTGCTGAATGAAACTGTTTTGTTATTATTGTTATACTTTCTGTTGATGCTTCCTCAGTTACTATGTCTTAGGCTAAAACTGTTAGTAATTATTGTTAACCTGCTTGTTAGCACCATCTTAGTTAGTGTATTTCTTACATATCATTTGTAATTATTCTCTTGGAGCATTTCTCCTGGGCTCTCCACTGAAAATGGGCATCTGCCCAATCGGACTAACCTGGACAACAAATGTTAGATAAATAAATAAATAATGTTGTTCCTTTTCTTCTGGAGTCAAGTCTTTAAGTTTTTCCTATAGCATTTAAATAACATTCTTATTATTTTGCGTTATAACCTTATTAATAGAAAAATTATATTCAACTGCAGATCTCCAGTATGCAAAAAACCACTAGTATTTTGCTAAATTCTCAAGGTGCAAATGTAAATTCCCTAGATTCTATGAACAGTGCAATTTATTAAGATAAAGGAGGTGCCTGATGGGAATGTGAGTTGTAGATTCTATTTTAGTTAAGTTGTAACTTTCTCCTCTTCTTTTTGAGATGTAATATTTTAATAAATAGTTTCCTTTAATTTTACATCAAACTACAGAACAGCTAGATTGGAATGCTTTTGTTTACTAGTTTGACAGTCTACTTCAACTGCATGAGATGTGAACTCTTCTCTAAAAATCAATTCCACTTCAAAAATATCTTGATAAATATAAGTATATAACAGACTACTAGCTTTAACTCCAAAAGTGTTTTTTAACTGCTGTTTGTAACAAATAACACAAGCTAGTGAGAACACTTCTTACAATCTAGTAACCATTTTGGAAAGTTCAACCTCCGGATTCACTATCCTTTCATGCAGGACTAGCTTGGTCCTGCATGGAAGTGGCTGTTTAGGAGCAGGACGGTAGCGCGTCATGCATATCAATGAGGGCGCACTGCCTGAGCTCCTAAATGGGCAGCGAGTGTGTACGAGTACAGGGGGCGTGTCTGAGAGCAGAGGTCTCAGAATATACACACCCCTGCAATGAAGAACAGCAGTATATGAATAAGAATGAGTGAGACTGCTCAAAGGTGTTTGCATATCTCCAGCAACATCCCCCCAAGTTTCCAAGAGCAAAAGTTAAACATTAACTATAAAGAAGTGTTTTTGTTTTTTAATTCAACAGATTAAATTTAACCATAGGTGTGCAGGTTTGCCCATCGCTTAGCTACGGTTAATGCAGCTTAAATCGCACAAGATGATAAAAAGCAAGATATATGCACATGGAACAGTACAGAAATAGTGTAGTGGGCAGAGCATTCACCTTACTAGCAGTCATTCCCGATTCGATTCCCACTCCAGTACAATCCATTTTCCATGTCAAATCACTTTATGATCAATTAATTTTGTTGCATAACCTACTACATAAACATATATTTGTGAACTGGAGTACAACTTTAAATGCAGATGTGAGTTGTCATTGTCATAATGTTGTAAAATCCACAGATAATTACAAGTGTTCCATACAGTATATGTACATAGGAATCAGGGATACAATTGGAAGGTAAAATGTGTAATGAATGATAAATCCATACAGTTTCCAAATCCACCACCTTTCCAAGAACCATTAGACATTACTGTCAAAATTAATGCCCTGGTAAGTGGGAATATGCAGTAGTAAAGCAAGAGTAAGCATATTTAAGCAGTAGTAAGCGGGAGTAAGCATATTTAAGCAGAAGTAAGCAAGTTTAAGCCCGTTTGCACAGGGATAAGCAATGCGCACACAGGTTAAGTAATATTGAAGCTAACTCTCTGTAAGCATATTTAACTGGAGGTTAGCATTGTTTACCTTCATGCAAACCCACGCAAACCTGCTTACAATTGCTTAAAAGTGCCTTAATCACTCTGTATGCATCAGCCACTGTTCTGGCCAGAAACAAAATAAACAGCCTTTGCAGGTCTTAAACCCAGGACCCTGTACACTATAGCCGCAGTAGTTGACCACTAGGGTCTATATTATATTATCGCATGCTTACAAAAGTGAACAACAATTAATCAACCCCATGTAAGCGAAAGCTTACAGTGTTGAAACCTCAGAACAGTGATTTTTTTTTCCAAAAAAAAAAAAAAAAAAAAAAAAACTTTAAAACATTATATAACATGGGGGCCTTTACAGCCCCCCTACTTAAATATACTAACTCCGAGATCGCACTACAGTGCTGAAAATGGCAAAGTAGTGAAAGTGGCCAAGCAAATTCTTTCCCAGGGAAAGAATTCACTTAAAAGCCACTTCGCTATTTTGCCTTTCTGTTCCTTTACATTCAGTCAAGACACATTCAACAAAATGCGTCAGCGATCACGTAATAGGATCCAGACCACTAAACCATCACAGCAGTACATAACAATGAGGTATCACCAAACAGATCCTCACTATAGGAAATGCAAACTGAACATGTGAAAGGAATCTATATACAGTTTTATGTTGTATAACCTACTACATAACATAAATATGTGAAGTAGAGTACTGCATTAAGCCCAGATGTGAGGTGTCATTGTAATAAAGTGTTGAAATCCCCCTAATAAACACAAGGATCCCATACAGTGTACGTACACATGAATCATGGATACCAAACACATATATAACATGTAATGAATAGTAAATCAATGCCAAAATGCAAATACAATTAAAATTAAATATTAAGCAATGCTAAGCATTGCACAGCCCAGCTTAGTAGGTGTAAGCAATGTGTAAGCCAGCTAACTCAGTCTGCCCATTGGTATAACCCTTTAAGCATTGCCAACCTTAGGTAAGCAGGTTTGCCCATAGCTTAGCATTTTCAAAACCATCCAATCATGGCAAAGTGTGGGAAACCAGCCCTATTTAAACCCAACAGGCGGCAATGCATCTCATAACTCGTTGTAGCTTCCCCCTGTAGGCACTATATCTGGAATGGGAGTAGATGTGCGCTTTCAGACATAGTGCTGGGGCATCCAGGAGTCCAGAGTCATGGCAAGACTCCTTGTGAATGACCATGACCAGAGACTGCTGCAGGGCCAGTACCAGGATTCCCAATACAAAGCGAAAGCCTGGGACCGTCTCAGCTGTGACCTCACCAGTGCCACTGGCATACCCCAAACTGGTGAGCAGGTCAGGCATCACTATCCCAACCTGAAGCGGAGAAATGGGGATCTCTTGGATCTATGGATCCAAGAGGCTAGGAGGACAGGGGATGTTCCAGCCATGTATAAGTATCAGTCCACTACCTGTTTAATAATTGCCAGCTTATGTATAATATGGATAAGTATAGCTAAATATTCCTCTTATGTCTTTCACAGCGGAAGGTGAGTGGGCTGTGAACCAGGAAGCCCATGGCTGTAGACTGGAGCGGTTGCAACATGAGGCAGATTAGTAATACTCTTGCTTGTACTGTCTTAGGATATAAATCTAAAAGTAGTAGTTAGTTAATTGCCTGTATAAAACCTACATTGTTTAAGGCATGTACTGCATACACCAGAGAACAAGGCAGTAAGAGTCTCATATAGGTTGTTTGTAAATAAAAGCATACTAGCCTGACAATGAAGGTCAAACTGCTGGACTGCATGTGTTTACTCTGGTATCATATGGTAATGTAGAGTTACAATCACTTAATAGTACTGTTGTATTAAGCACTGTTACCCACACTGTGCTACATAAATAAAATGTGTAGGAATGTCTGTATATGACTGCTGTAATCCCAAGAGGTCATATAGTACAACTGAGAGAGACTTAAACAGAAAACAGTGAAAAGACCGACAACAAATCCAAATAGCACACTCAGATGTGATGTGAACTGCTGTATTTTTAGCACACACAGCCATGGTTCGAATCCTGGGAGTGGTAGTAGGCTGTATGCAGAATCATACCCCACAACTGTACAGATATGTCAAGAATGTCAAGTACATTGGCTCATATCTGTTTGCTGTCACCTGGTCTCCCTGGCAAATCAGTGGGATGATCCCCATTGTTTAGGCAGCAAACAAGACATACAACTGATTGTCAGATGTCTATAAGAACAAACCTGGCACTCTAGCAACTACCCAAAATGCTATGAGAGTAATTAGCCAAGTATGTCCCATCTCCACCCCCATGTTGTCAAGCTGTGACCAGAGTGTGTACAGTAAGTAATGAACAAATTAGAGCCAAAGACCAAATCTGCTGTAAACTGATAGAAGTTCAATGAAAAACACAAACCGTCGAAAAAAAACTTTATAAAAATAGCAAAGCTTTCCGGTTACTACCCTTCTTCAATACTAATAAAAGACATTAAACAAAACAATAAAATTTAAATAGGAGTCAGACAATCACATGATTGCAGCCAGTCAATCATGTGACAAGCATATATAGAAAAATTAAAAAAACAATTAAATACAAAATCAATATGCATATGTGCATATATACACATAAATCACAATAGACATGTATGCACACATAAAGAAACTTTCTGTTAAGATACAAAATAAACCTAACAGCATAACTTAGTCTGTTGCAACTTAACTAAAACAGGTTTCAAGGTGACAACAGTGTTCAAACCAGGAAAGTGGTCAGCCGCTAACCTTAAAATCCATTCATATTCTTTAATCTCTAAGAGATTATTACTGTCTCCACCCCTGATAGATACATATAACATGTCAATCACCCTAAATCTAAACCTGTGATTAATGCCATAAGTATTAATGTGTTTATTTAAAGCATTTTTTCATTATTCCTTCTAATTTCAGATTTGTGTTCGATGATACGTTCTTTTAATTTTCTCGTGGTTTTCCCCACGTAAAAGGAAGGACATGAATTGCAAGTAACTAAATAGACCACATTCACACTAACACAGGTAGCTGTTAAATTAAATATATAAACTCTTCCAGTAATTGGATGAGTAAACAAGTCACTAGTATTACCTAGGATATGTATACAACATGTACAACTCATACAACTAAAAGTACCGTGTCTGGATGTAGTATGAAAATTACGACTACCTCTAAAATCCTTATAACACAGTTTACTTTTCAAGGTTCTCATATTTCTATATGAAAAATAAGGTCTATAATCCAAGACATTCCTTATCTCTGCTGATGCCATCAGAACAACCCAATTGTTTTCTATAATATGTTTAACTGACTGTGTCCTGGTATTATATGTAGTAACGTACCTAATCTTAGTTGCATCTGCTCTATCCTTACTTAACTTTGGTACAGGTTCATCCAATAGTCAAAAAATGGATCTAAGTATTGCCCGTCTATCTTTTATGGTATTGACTTTCAGATCTAACAATAAGTTAAAGTCATAACCACTGCTTGAAAATTCGCTCATCATTTCATCAAGCTGTGTAAGAAAAAGTGAGTCATCAGTGTTGAGCCTACTATCCCTACTAAATTGTGCTGTTACTATTCCTTTAAAAATATGCGGAGCATGCATACTGTTCCTATGTATATATCTACCAGCATGTACCTCTTTTTTGTAAATGCTAGTATGTAACAATCCTTCCTTCAATTCAACCTTCAAATCTAAAAATGTCAGATAGCTATCTGAGAACTCCATTTTGAATTTCAAAAAAGTAGCTGTAGTATTTAAATAATTAATATAATCAACTAATTCAGTGGAAGTCCCTTTCCAAATCAAGAAACAATCATCTGCAAAGCGTTGATAAAAACACTCATTTCTATTAAAAGAATTGAAATTACTACAAACATATGCTGTTTCCTTTTGATGTAATACTAAGTTGGCATATGTATTAGCTACTGATGAGCCCATAGCTACACCAGTAAGCTGCAGGTAAAACTGCTTATCAAACAAGAATATATTGTTATAACTATATCCAATAAAGAACAAATGTTTTCCACATGTCTCATTGATAAGGAAGCCTGTAAGGTCAAAAACTCTCTAATAGATTCAATACCATAATCGTTAGGTATGACTGTGAAAAGAGATGAGATATCTAAGGTTACAAAAAGAAAATCACCCTTCTGCAATGCTGTAGTGTGTAAATTTTAAAACAATCTCTTAACTTGATAACAAAATCTGTAGTATCTTTTAAAACATTATTACAAAGTAGTAAGAAAGAGTGCAGCTGTTTTTGCAAATAAATAGAAATGGGCTCTGTTATCCAGCCATTGCCAGACACTATCTGTCTCATAGGGGGGTTATATAATGATTTATGTATCTTTGGTAGCCCGTAAAGTTGTGGAATAACTGGGCAAGATACAGTAAAAAAGTGGAATAAATCCAAATCATTATCCCCACTAGTCTGTAAATCATAAATCATCATATTCACTATACTAATACATTTCTTGACTTCATTAGGAGTGATACATTTGAACGCATTTCCTTCCTCAAGTAGGGTGGTCATGGATAGTATATATTTATCACGATCCATGATTACCACTACACCCCCTTTGCCTGCCTGTTTGATAACAATATTATTATCAGTTTCCAAAGCTTTCAATGCTAAAAATACATCATAACTTAGATTATAGCACTTCATCTTTGTATTATCAGAATATAATTTCCTTAATTCAATTTCACATAAGTCATGATACGCAGTAAGAACAGGGACACTAAGAGGTATAAATGTACTACATCTTTTACAAACAGATTGATTGAATACAGATTCTTTAAATAATATTTTTAAATTCACATTTCTCACGAACTGTTTCAAGTCAGTTAAAGCAGCGACAAGGTCATCACTAGTCATGGGTATGAAACTAAGCCCCTTTTGAAGTAAAGGTCTTTAAGGAGGCAAACTATGAATGCAACCAAACTGAAGAATGACAGTCCTATGGGACAAGGAAAAATGAGCCGTCGATAATTAAAGGTACTTTGAACCTGTCTAGTTTTGTTTTGGAAGCCCCACATTTCTCTTTACTTCAAAAGGGGCTTAGTTTCATACCCACGACTAGTGATGACCTTGTCGCTGCTTTAACTGACTTGAAAGAGTTCGTGAGAAATGTGAATTTAAAAATATTATTTAAAGAATCTGTATTCAATCAATCTGTTTGTAAAAGATGTAGTACATTTATACCTCTTAGTGTCCCTGTTCTTACTGCGTATCATGACTTATGTGAAATTGAATTAAGGAAATTATATTCTGATAATACAAAGATGAAGTGTTATAATCTAAGTTATGATGAATTTTTAGCATTGAAAGCTTTGGAAACTGATAATAATATTGTTATAAAACAGGCAGACAAAGGGGGTGTAGTGGTAATCATGGATTGTGATAAATATGTACTATCCATGACCACCCTACTTGAGGAAGGAAATGCGTTCAAATGTATCACTCCTAATGAAGTCAAGAAATGTATTAGTATAGTAAATATAATGATATATGATTTACAGACTAGTGGGGATATTGATTTGGATTTATTCCACTTTTTTACTGCATCTTGCCCAGTTATTCCACAACTTTACGGGCTACCAAAGATACATAAATCATTATATAACCTCCCTATGAGACCAGTAGTGTCTGGCAATGGCTGGATAACAGAGCCTATTTCTAGATATTTTCAAAAACAGCTGCACCCTTTCTTACTACTTTGTAATAATGTTACTACAGATTTTGTTATCAAGCTAAGAGATTGGTTTAAAAGTTTACACACCACAGCAATGCAGAAGGGTGATTTTCTTTTTGTAACCTTAGATATCTCGTCTCTTTTCACAGTCATACCTAACAATTATGGTATTGAATCTATTAGAGAGTTTTTGACCTTACAGGCTTCCTTATCAATGAGACATGTGGAGAACATTTGTTCTTTATTGGATATAATTCTAACTACCAATATCTTTTTGTTTGATAAGCAGTTTTACCTGCAGTTTACTGGTGTAGCTATGGGCTCATCAGTAGCTAATACATATGCCAACTTAGTATTACATCAATGGGAAACAACATATGTTTGTAGTAATTTCAATTCTTTGAATAGTAATGTGTATTTTTATCAACGCTTTGTAGATGATTTTTTCTTGATTTGGAAAGGGACTTCCACTGAATTATTTGATTATATTAATTATTTAAATACTACAACTACTTTTTTGAAATTCAAAATGGAGTTCTCAGATAGCTATGTGACATTTTTAGATTTGAAGGTTGAATTGAAAGAAAGATTGTTACATACTAGCATTTACAAAAAAGAGGTACATGCTGGTAGATATATACATAGGAACAGTATGCATGTTCCACATATTTTTAAAGGAATAGTAACAGCACAATTTAGTAGGGCTAGTAGGCTCAACACTGATGACTCACTTTTTCTTACACAGCTTGATGAAATGATGAGTGAATTTTCAAGCAGTGGTTATGACTCTAACGTATTGTTGGATCTGAAAGTCAATACCATAAAAGATAGACGGACAATACTTAGACCCATTTTTTCACTATTGGATGAACCTGTTCCAGAGTTAAGTAAGGACAGAGCAGATGCAACTAAGATTAGGTACGTTACTACATATAATACCAGGACACAGTCAGTTAAACATATTATAGAAAAGAATTGGGTTGTTCTGATGGCATCAGCAGAGATAAGGAATGTCTTGGAATACAGACCTTATTTTTCGTATAGAAATATGAGAACCTTGAAAAGTAAATGGTGCTATAAGGATTTTAAAGGTAGTCGTAATTTTCATACTACATCCAGACACGGTACTTTTAGTTGTATGAGTTGTACATGTTGTATACATATCCTAGGTAATACTAGTGACATTTTTACTCATCCGATTACTGGAAGAGTTTATAAATTTAATTTAACAGCTACCTGTGTTAGTGTGAATGTGGTCTATTTAGCTACTTGCAATTCATGTCCTTCCTTTTGCGTGGGGAAAACCACGAGAAAATTAAAAGAACGTATCATCGAACACAAATCTGAAATTAGAAGGAATAATGAAAAAAATGCTTTAAATGAACACATTAATACTCATGGCGCTAATCACAGGTTTAGATTTAGGGTGATTGACATGTTATATGTATCTATCAGGGGTGGAGACAGTAATAATCTCTTAGAGATTAAAGAATATGAATGGATTTTAATGTTAGTGGCTGACCACTTTCCTGGTTTGAACACTGCTGTCACCTTGAAACCTGTTTTAGTTAAGTTGCAACGGACTAAGTTATGCTGTTAGGTTTATTTTGTATCTTAACAGAAAGTTTCTTTATGTGTGCATACATGTCTATTATGAATTATGTGTATATATGCCATATGCATATTGATTTTGTATTTAATTGTTTTTAAAATGTTTCTTTATATGCTTGTCACATGATTGACTGGCTGCAATCATGTGATTGTCTGACTCCTATTTAAATTTGATTGTTTCATTTAATGTCTTTTATTAGTATTGAAGAAGGGTAGTAACCCGAAAGCTTTGCTATTTTTATAAAGTTTTTTCTCGGCGGTTTGTGTTTTTCATTGAACTTCTATCAGTTTACACCAGAGTGTGTATAGTAACAGAGTGAGACGTATGTGTATAATACTAATGTGGAAACTGGTAATTTGTGTGACAACATTCAGGTAGTGCTAACAAACATTGCTCCAACAGGTCTGTCAGATACAAACACTGTGCCTAGAAATAAAAGATTGATATCCTGTACTGGTACTGTTTACTCTGGTATTGTATGGCATTGTTAGTATTGCAGTTGCTCTGAATAATAAGGTATTACTCATCACTGTCACTCACACTGTACCACATAATACAACTGTCTGGGAAATCCTGTATAAGAGTGTTGGAATGACAGAATGTAAAACCACAGGAAAATTATAAAAAGAAATCAGACAAGAAATACATGGCAATATCTATATAGCACACTCAACTGTGATGGACAGTGTTTTATATTTAGCAGACACAGCCATGGTTCGAATCCTTGGAGTGGTAGTAAGCTGTATTCAGAATGATAACCCACAAGTGTGCAGAAATGTCCAGAATGTCCAGTTAATTGGCCCATATCTGCTGGCTGTTACCCTGTCCCCCTGCCATATCAGTGTGCTAACTTCTGACATGTAGGCAGCATTTCATGTCATATTACTGACTGTCAGACCTGTACATATTTGGAAAATGTCAGATAAAACAAACCTGTCATTATACAAGTCACTAAAGGTTTAAGAGAGCAATAGTTGAACTATCTCCCGGTTCACCTGCATGTGGTGAAGACATGCCCAGAGTGTGTGCAATAAGAGATGGACAAGTATGTGCATAACATCAACCTGAAATCTGGGAATATGTGTAGAAACAGTTAGGCAGTGTTAACAAACAACACCTCCACAGGTATACCGGGTAAGAGGTGTATACTGCAGGTAAAACTCAGTTCATGTATATATTTGTTGACAGCCATACCACTGTGCAAACTAAGGCAATAGGGCAGTGTACTAATACCTGTAAGGTACAGCGCACAGCACTGACTAGGAAAGTAATGTGAACTACAGGACTATACTAGTTGTTAATTGACATCTTTCTCTCCCCCCACCATATCTGCAACAATAAACTAAATACACAACTCAATCGGTATGTGCTGAATTAACTCTACTATTGGGATATATGTCCTATTGTTTGATAATTATTTAAATTTGTTTCTATGCATGTGCCATGTTGAAATACTCTCATATTGGTGGCATGCTGCCATCAATGTACCTGCATGCTGTTGTAATGACCACTTTGGTTTCATATATGCATGTGTTCTGTTTGCTATGCAACTGTTCCATATCTGGTGTTTGTGTTAATGGTAATACCTATGCATGCTGTTATACCTAATCCTGTAATGTGTTGACTATTACTAACCCACACATATTTATAAGATGTAAACTCCATAGCACGTTTGGGAAGGCTGGTCCCTGCAGACGCACCTGTCCCACCTCAGCTGGCCATTGCACCGTGCACCAGCACATCTGGGGCCCAACCCAGGACCTCCTCGTCTGTTGGTCCTGCACCACCTTCGAGTGGAACTGCCTCAGGGGATGGGGCTCACCCCCCCAGGAGTGGTCACAGACAGGAGACAGTCACCCATCACCAGGTCTGGGCTGTGGTGCTTAGTGAGCTCCGCAGGGAGTTCGGAGATCTGCTACACCTGCTTGAGGGCCGTGTGTCGCAACTAAAGGGTCGGCCTGATCCTCCTACTCAGTCCCCAGCACAGCCACCTTTGGGGCTGTGAAGATGCAGTGGTGACTGCCCATAAGTGCGGACCTTAGTCCCACTGTTTCCAGTAGGGGGATCATGGGCTTCCAATTTCCAAACACCCCTCCTCATCAAGGTGTTTACTCCCCACATGTGTCATATACTGCTCCTGAATGCGTATTGTTTATCTTGTGTGTTAACCTATCCATCCTACCTCCCCAAATATACCTACCATCCCTCCCCAACATCCAACTCTCACCTGAAAAAAAAAGGGCAATCTGTTTTCAAAAAAAATCTCGCCACATACATAGCTGTCCATTTCGCACATGTGTCCACTAGACACATGTAATCTGGTCTAATTGTCTTAACGACATATTATTGTTGTCCTCAGTCCTCTCTCAGGGGTATGAGTGTCCAAATCTATCTCCAAGTTCAGAGTATATGCACAGCTATTGCTGTAGAGGAAATGGACAACTATGGACCTTCCCTACACCCTTCCTGCACATCCTTAGCTATTTCCCCCATTGTCTTTCCCTCTTTGTACCCCTTTTTCACCACTTTCCTATCAACCCTTTTTCATTTCATTTAAAGAAATTAGTGCGGGGGTAAGCGGGATTAAGCACTTTTAAACAGTAGTAAGCGGGTTTAAGCTTGTTTCTGCCGGGGTAAGCAATGCCTACACAGGTTAAGCAATTGAGAAGCTAAATCAGTATAAGAAACTGGTACCAGAGGTTAACAGTGCTTACCATTGCACAAACCCACTTACAACTGCTTAAAAGTGCCTTAATCATTTGTATCCAAAGGCCCTTGTTCTGCCCAGCAACAAAATAAACAGCCTCTTCAAGGTTCAAACCCAGGATCTTCCACAACAAAGCTAAAGAGATTAGCCACTAAGCCATGTCAAATATACATAACACTGATGTTTTCACAAACATATCATCCAGCACAGTCATTCAACAGTACAGGAAATGTATTTAAAAATGTAGATGTATTTATTTATTTATGTATTTATTTATTTTACATTTGTTAACCGTGTTAGTCTGACTGAGCTTTTAACTCATTTTCAAAAGACATCCGGGAAGAAAAGCTCCTCAGTGAATACAATGTAACAAATTTCCATTGCAGTCAGCAAAAATGTTACTATCAGGTTACAATAGCGTGTGTGTGTGTGTGTGTGTGTGTGTGTGTGTGTGTGTGTGTGTGTGTGTGTGTGTGTGTGTGTGTGTGTCTGTAAATAGCTATATAAATATCTATGCATATATATATATATATATATATATATATATATATATATATATATATATATATATATATATATATATATATATATGGGTCTACTGCTTTTAGTCGAATTACATTTGGTCGAAAATGATTTCAGGCAGCCTACTTCACTGAAAGCACATTTGATGGAAAGCACATTTGGTCGAATTCCATTTGGTCAAAAATGGAATATAGCCCCTGCCTCACTGCAGTGCAACTCTGGAGTGAGAATATAAAATTAGGGGGGGTGTGGGGGGTGTAGCTCCCCACATTTTGCAACTAGTTTTTAATGACGTTATATGTTTCAATGTATTTATATATATATATATATATATATATATATATATATATATATATATATATATATATATATATATATCTACTTCATTTGCCCTAACTTCCGATTGACCAACACCCATTTGCCCGACCCCATTTCATTTGACCAAAATTTCATTTGACCGACACTTCATTTGACTGACAAGTATTATTGGCAAGTAAATGGGATATGCCCCCTTCCCCACTGTAGTGCGACCCTGGAGTTAGAATATATAGTTGGGGGTGTGGGGGGCACAGCCCCCCACAATGGGGGTTGTGGGGGCAAAGTCCCTCACTGACTTTTGTTTTACTAAGCAATATTAAAGCAAAACTAAACAATATAATATGAAATTAAGTGGGGAGCAACAACACTATATTCTTATAGTAACACTTAGTGTTACTAACAGCTATAATGCGTCATGGCTGAACAGCTACACTACCTGACATGTATGCATTAAACATTACTCCTCACAACATGTTACTCAGCAGTACATTGGTATACTGTAGTTCAGTCACCGTGTGCATTAGAACCATATTAGCCTGTCCCTGCATCGATGTTATGGATGACAGGGATGTGGCACAGGTATCCTCATATGCACAGGGTGTGTTGTTGGTTTGCTAGAGACCGAGGGTGGGCCATATGTTTGACACCATGTGTGTGGGTGAGGGGTGTAATTAGTTGAACTGGGCGTGGTGATGTGGTGTGTGTAGGTATGAGGTTGCCCTAGGTGTGTTTGTATAGTGTGTGGTTATGCATGCACACAGCTCTGCCATGTGGCTGCCCTATACAGGTGCTTTTTGGACAGCTGCAGACCATACCTGGCAGGGTGTGCAGTTCACCACCTCTGGCCACAGACATGTAGACTGTGCCTGCCAGGGGTTCCATGGGCATGTCCAGGTACAGGCCTCGATGTGCTACTCTCCCCTGATTATGACAGATGTCCGCTGAAACCAGGTCCCTCATGGGACTAGTCACGGTCATGTGCATGTGGCCTGCTATGGCGTGGTGTGGACAGCGCCCCCCTGCAGTGCTGGGGCTGCTATTGCCACTACGGGAGTGCCTTGGTGTCCTAGCACATCCACATTGACCCCCCAGCTGTTGGTGTTGCTGGCCTATGTCCTCAAGGCCGTCACCCCACTCCCACCACATGTTCGAGCACCGACAAACCACGGTCGATGAGGTCCACCATCTCACCCCACCTTCTATCCATGACCTCAGTATAATCACGGGGGGCACCAGCAAGTTCATGGAAGTTGTCTCTTACAGATGAGAGAGCAGCCCTCTGCAGCCTCAGGCCCTGTCTGGTGTACAGTTCCATATGTGCCTGCGCCATCATAACAGTCTGAAACATGCACCTGGTGGTACCTCCACAATGGTTTCCACCAGTTGTTGCATGTTCGGGCAGGCAGGTGCCATGAGGCTGGCGAGGAGCTCCTCAACACGTGTTGGGGGGATGGATGACATGACCCCCCCCCCATTGCAAGGTGATCCCCCAGACTGCAGCAGCACGCCGACGGGCATTGCCAAGCAGGTCACTACAATGATGCAGGACCTGCTCATAACTGTGGTTATGCAGGCCATCATTAACCCTGTGGACTACATCGTTCCACAGGGTGGTTCGCTCTTGCTGCTCATGGGCTGTCCTGCTGAAGAGAACCTGATAGTGCTGTATCAGGTGGTTAAGAATTACCTCATTTTTGACCGCTGAATACACTGGTAAATGGCCATAGGACATCTTGCCTGAAAGACATAAATATGGAAACAGGTCTGAGTAACTCATACAGCAAGGTTACCATAGTTCTTAATACACATCCCTGTCTCCCCCCACCATATCAGTGGCAACAAACTGTTCACACTACTCAGTAGGTATGGCTACAGCTTACCTACCATTGGGACATATATTATATTGTACCACACTTTGTGCTAAGTGTTTGTAGCCATGCTCCCTGTAGGAAACTATCATTGCTGGCCTGTTATTGACTACTTCACCTGCATGCCATTGTCAGGGCCACTATGGTTCCATATATGCATGTGGTATGCTTGCGATGTGATTACTGCACATCTGTCATTCTATGTTATTGGGGATATCTATGCATGCTGTTGGACATGTTCTGGGATTGTGTGGACTATTACTACCCACATATGTTCTATAACAGTAACACCATAGCATGTTTAGGGAATAGATGCAAGCAGAACCACCTATTCCACCTCATCTGGTCATGTTACCAGGCCACATCACATGTGGGACCCACCCTGGGGACTCCCCATCTACTGGTCCAGCACTACCTTTATGTGGAACCACCACAGGGGATGGTGCCCCCCTGGGGCACACACAGGCATGATCCTGTCGCCTGAGGTCAGGTCCAAGCTCTGTTCCATAGGGGGCTCCACAGAAACTTGTGGGATGTGCTACAGCACCTTGAGGCCCTCAGTACACAATCACATGGTCCACATGCTCCTCCTGCTCAGCCTCCAGGCCAGGCACCTTAAGGGCCATGAAGCTGCTGTTGTGACTGGCAATGGCTGGAGGCCTTGTTCCCACTGTTTCCATGTGGGGGCTCATTGTACTTCCACATCACAGACCATCCTGGGTTTTACCCACCACATGTGTCCTATACCACCCCTGTAGGCTGTCCTCTATATCTACCAACCCGAACCACCTCCACAAATATACCTGCTATCCTTCCCCATATTCCCAATCCCTACTTCACAGACAAGGGCAATGTGGTCCCAACAAGGGGTTCACATGTGACATAACTGTCCATGTTGCACACACTTACAGCTTTATATATCTGTGTGTATTGCTATGTGTGATGTTCCCTCACACATAGCATGCAGCACAGTGGTGGTAATATAGGGGACATGTATTTACATACATGTGTGTGTGTGTTTGTATATATGTAGACATACACACACACACACACACACACACACACATATATATATATATATATACACACACATATATATATATATATGTGTGTGTGTGTGTGTGTGGATATATTTTATGTTGCATATATGTGTTTATATATATATATATATATATATATATATATATATATATATATATATATATATGTGTGTGTGCGTGTCTACATATAGGTGTCTGTATATCTGTAGACATATATATATATATATATATATATATATATATATATATATATATATATATATGAACCCACATGTCCATCATTATAGCAATAGCCCACGCCTGGGTGTGGGTAATGTTGGATTTACCCATGGTTGGCATGGTTTGGTCCCGGGCAGCCCAAGGGACCAAACAAAGCCAACCGTGGGTAAATCCAGCATTACCCACACCCAGAAGTGGGTTATTGCTGTTATACAATGACATTATTTAAGAAATAAAATAATTATTTTTCTTAAATAATGGCATTGTATAATGCCTCCTTGCTGCCCTTCTGCAGCTGTCTGGTATTCCACGGAAGTTCTAATGTACTGCGCATGCCTACGCAGTATATCAGAGCTGTGGGCAAAAGCAACGGAGAAAGCAAGATCTCCATTGCTTTTTACTGTTTCACTATGTTAAATGGGTTTAACATAGCGAGACAGCTTTAAAAAAAGCAACGGAGAATCTCCTTTGCTTATTTTAAAGCTGTCTCGCTATGTTAAACCCATTTAACATAGCGAGACAGGTTTAAAAAAAAAAAGCAACGGAGAAAGCAAGATCTCTGTTGCTTTTTACAAACTGTGCCGCTATGTTAAAGGAGTTTAACATAGTGAGACAGCTTTAAAAAAAGAAATGGAGATCTCCGTTGCTTTTTTAAAACCTGTGTCGCTATGTTAAACTCCTTTAACATA
>NC_056749.1:858048897-858123897 GCF_019279795.1 Protopterus annectens
CACCTGTGAGAAAGTGCATACCCACAACCAATGTGAACACAGCCACAGCCACATATGTTACACAGGCTTAATATGACACTATATGGATTGTCTAATAAACACCAGCTTCATAAGTGCCACTCACACACTAACCCTACATAAACTGGTTCATGACACAGTGTGGACCGATGACTGTCTGTGGTATGGGACACTTGTATGTTTGGCCCTACAGACATGTGAGCCGATAGGGTACCATACACTGAAGCAGCATGTAACATCAGATAAAGCAAGACCAAGAACAATGGCATCTACCACAGTTTGTGCATAGGCCAAGGTATGTATGCCACATACTGTCAACAATCACCATAAGTACACAGACCCCAGTACTGTACACACAACTGCAGAATAACCATGTTATGTCCTCAGAAATAACCCCTACTATACACAACATGTCTAGTAGTCTGATATCTGACTGGCTTGTTATTAGGTATGATGTCATTAAATAATGGTGTATAGAACATATGCACCGCTTACTGCATGACATATGTACAAAGGTTGACAGACATGTGGCTGGAGCCATAAACACTGGGCCAATATTGGCATGTTGCTGTGATACCCTCAAACATTCACTGTCAGACCAGGGTTTGTTATGACATATGTCCTATGAGGGATATGAAGTCAGTAACTCTCATGGTTGTCACGATGTATGAACTACAATCCTTAGACTATGCTTCTGCAGTTCTAAGATAGGTGTTCTGTGAGTAACTCAAGAAACATAAGACTCCATACATTGCCCAGACTGCAGATAACCCTATAGGTGGGAGTGTCTTCAAACCCATAACACTGTCACAACAGGTTTTAAATCATGTAGACCAGCCATATCCACACACACCCTCTTAAACCAACAATACTCCAGATGCAGAAGAGCAACACTTACATTCTGTAGTCCTGTCTGGCACACCCCCCTTCTGTTTGTTGGCCTGTCTCCACAGTGTATGTTGTTAGAGGTAAATCCCAATACTATCTGTGATGCTGTTTGCCATACACCAAATTGAGAACCTGCTCACAGTGAATGAAAAGGTTCAACACCCATATGAGGTTTCTAGATATTGGAGTGTGTTTCCATGCAATTGGCTATGGAAATGTTACCACAGCTGTTCCACATGCAATCAGCCAGAGGGGAATTGCAATTCGTGCAGAGGCCATCAGCTGATCATGAGCATCACTTACAAAACACAAGATGCTGCCTAAGCAAAGCAGGTGTACTTCTCCACATCCACCAGAGAGGGAGTGAGAAAGACAGACAGAGACAAAGTAAGTCAGGGAGGGGGTGGGAGAGTAAAACCTAAGCATGTTTGTGTCACACACCTACCAGTACAGGGTTTCAAACCCATGACTGGCTATGCATTGTTATCACACATTTATGCAGTTATCGCATGCGTCACATACCTTACACGTTGGAGAGTTTTCCAAAGGTATGTCTGGTTGTGAGTGACATCTGCAACAGTGATATAAAAGCGATAAGGTAGGTGTAGTACACGTGCCTGTCAACATGAACAGGTGTCAACATTAACACAGCCACACTCTCTCAGGGACTCACACATATTCACACAGTTGGCAGGGTCAGGAATAGACTTTCTAACTAGCTAGTTTGCCACAATGCAGTAATACGCATGCACCACAGCGGTTATCCGGATGATATTTGGGCAAAGGGTATGTGAAGGTGTCTGACATCAGATGGCATGCTTCAGTAGGCCAATGGGAGTTGTAGCGAGTGTGAATGGGGTCGAAGGCATTATACTCCACACACACAGACACAGGGTGCCAATACTGACATCCATGGGTGCATTGCTTCACAGGTGTATAGTGATTGACTGTGCCAGAAGGCTGTACAGGCTAGGTGAAGGGTATACCTTGGCATCAGGCCACATGAAAATGGTCAGCAGTGTGGCTCAGGGGTGTAGTGTCTGGATTGTCCCACACAGGTGGGTATTGTATTCACCATCCAGCCACCTAGGTTAATATTGTGTGTGGCCAGTGCTGTGCAATGCTTGCCATGTATGTGTTCTATAGTCCATGACATGGACGGTGTCTGGGATGTGCACACGTCCCACATGCATGTTCAGTGACATGTGGAACTGTACCTGGGGTGTCTAGCCCATATTGTGTACAAAGATTATCATCAGATGTGCCAGTCCTGGCCTCATGTGGCAGGAACTGGTAATGGACACCAGGTTGATGCTGCACTTACATTGATAGCATGATACAGGTATCCCCTGTTGTCAGTGGCATCTGTCCATACAGGGCATGTGTTAAAGGTATGGTATGTCCTTTGTGGGTCACATTTGATGGCACTACAGTTATTTTAAGCATCCAGTGGGGAACATAGTGAAGGTGCACTGTCTGCAATTATGTGCCTATTGTAGTGATGGGACAGAGTGCCATGCCCTCTGTAGTCCACTGCAATCACACCATGATTACTATCTGTATCTGTGGGCAATATGCAGGGTACTACCAACGAAGTGGTTATTGTTTAGGCAAGTGTGTTTGTGTATGAGACATGGGTAGAGAGTGTTCTCTGGGTATTACAAGGCTTGACTAATTTGTTTGCCAGACCTTGATGTCACATGTAGGGGTATGGATTGGAAACCACAGCCTCTTTGCTGTTTGACATTCGCTATCCTTGTAAGGTGGGCATTGTGATGTATAATAGGCCCACCATATAAGACATTTGCAAAACCCACTTCACAATGAGTCCAGTTGTAACACACTAACAGCAACCTCCTCACAGAATACAAATGACAAACACAGAGACACCAAGTCTCACAGTTGCTATGTCTGGGATTGGAACTCCTACCTAACTAGCTTAGCACACTACAGCATTACCCAGTTATAGGATGCACCACATATATTACTGGACTCTTCCTTCCCCAAAGGTATATTTCAAAGGGAATGACATCAGCAGGCTTGCCAAAGTAGGGTAATGGAGGTTGTTCTGACTGTGAATGGCTTCCAAAGCATTGCTCCCTACACAGACAAACACACACACTTGCCATGTCCGGGAATATAACTCCTACCAAACTAGTATATCACCCTACAGCATTACGCTGTTATAGGACGCACCACTTAGATTACTGGAATACTACTTCCCTAAAGGTGCACTTCAAAGGGAATGACATAAGCAGGCTTGCCAAAAAAGGGCAATGGAGGTTGTATTGATTCTGAATGGCCTCAAAAGCAGTGCTCTCTACACAGACAAACAAACACCCACACTTGCCATGCATGGGAATAGAATTCCTATTGCACTACTATATCACACTACAGTATTTTGCTGTTATAAGATGCACCACAGAGATTGCTAGGCTACTTTTTCCCCAAAAGTGTATTTCAAGGTGAATGATGTCAGCAGGCATGGCAAGTAGGCATTTGAAATTTTATTGAGTGTGACTAGCCTAAAAAGCATTGATCCCTACACAGACAAAAGCACACACACACACACACACACACACACACACACACACACACACACACACACACACACACACACACACACACACACACCCAATTGCCATGTCTGGGATTAGAATTCCTACCTAACTAGTTTATCAGACTACAGCATTATGCAGTTAAAGGACACACCACAGAAATTAGTGGGCTACTCTTGCCCCAAAGGTGTATTTCAAAGTGAATGGCATCAGCAGGATTGCCAATGTAGGACACTGGAGGTTGTAGTGACTGTGAATGCCCTCAAAAGCATTGTTCCCTACACAGACAAACTAACATCCATACTTGCCATGTCTGGGAATAGACCTGCTACTTAATTAGTTTATCACACTACAGCATTATGCAGTTATAGGACATGCCACAGATATTACAAGGTTATTCTTTCCCAAAAGGTGTATTTCCAAGTGAATGACATCAGCAGACTTGCCAAAGAAAGGCACTGGAGGTAGTAGTGACTGTGAATGGCCTCAAAAGCATTGCTTCCTGCACAGACAAACTCATACACACTTTCCATGTCTTTGAATAGAACTTCTACCTAAATAGTTTAACACACTACGACATTAAGCAGTTATAGAACATGCCACGGAAATTACTGGGCCATTTTTTCCCCCAAAGGTTTATTTCAAAGAGACTGACATCAGCACACTTGCTATAGTAGGACAATGGGGAGGGCAGTGTGTGTGTGCATGGACCATAACCCATTGATCTAGAGGCAGGCACACAGTACTCAGGCACACACAAGTTTATATTCCACAGGTACATATATACAACTACTAGATGACTACTGTCTTATACAGTCATGTTGCACAGTTAGCACTAGCACCACAGTCTATAATGCTGAGGGATGACAGAGGCAAATGTCAACAGTGAGTGGCATTTACACATCATGTGGTTGTAGCCATTTGGCTGTGTGCTGGGCGGGACAGGCCTCATGATGGGAAGGCTCTTTGCCATGGTCACTCTCTTCCACACATCTATGTATGTGTACTTTTGGCATATTATAGTGTGTTGTCCTTGGATATATGTGTGTATGCCTATCCAATGTGTTTGCAAAGCATGACTGGTGCATACTGTGGAGTGTATGCACTAACATCTGCAACTGTCAGATATGTATGGTCCACTGTTGTTGCCAGACATGGGCTACATTTCTTTAAGGGTGTGATCATGCCCAGTATGACCTTTCAGTATTTATTTCTCTAAGTGTGGGAGCAGGCCCAGTATGACCTTCTGTATTGAATGTGTGAATCCATTCCAGGTAGATTGTACTCCAGTGCACACTTTTGTGTTCTACACCTACAGCTAGAAAACTGTTTCTGCAGGATATCTGTAGGTCAGTTGACATGGGCATGGGATAGTGGGTTACTGTAGGTAATTGTATCCGTGCTTCTTCTGCTACATGGTCCTGGTGTTAGCAGGGATATTCAGACATGTGTACTGTTATACACTGTGATGTTTTATGTCATCAAGTACTGTCAAGTAAACATATTTGCTGGCAGTGATGTCCTAGGGAACACAGGTCCCCAGATTAAGCAAGCCCTGCACGGTGTGCAGGACTAGTGCAGGAGCTCCAGCAGGCAATATGTCCACTGTGCGATCCAGGAATAAGCTGCAGGGATGTGCACGAGTGCTCCTGCACTAGTCCTGCATGGATGCGGCTCCATTATGCAAATTACCCCATTTGCAGGTGAAAACCATGCAAATGAGGTGAATTTAGGAATCAGGAAGCTGGCAGCCGGCCATGCAGGACTAGTGCATTCTGCAGAAATATACTCGGTAGGTAACTGAGTAAATTTCTGCAAACTAAAAAAACGGAGCCATGGCAGCTCCAAATAAAGGGTGTATACAATGTGTAAAGCATGCCAATGGTCAAATATATGGCCATTGGCATGGAAAACAGTTAAAAAAAAACTTTTATTTTTTTACCCGATTTTGGCTGTTTAAGCATAGGGCAGCAGTGCGCAAATGGGATCGGGTGAAAAAAAAAACTGAAATAAGCATTCTAATCAAAATTACTATTTTGCCATTATACGCAATGGCCGGCAGAAGACAACATGGCCAGTAAATAGTGGTTGCTAAAGGGGAGGCTCAGTGTGGGACCTGTAACTATGCATCAGCAGGCAATCCTATGCAAATGAGGGGAATGATACTGAATCCCAGATTTCCCCTCAATGCTAGTCAGCACCCAACAGTGTAAGGTCAGGAATAGATTGGTGCAAGCCTAGGATTTAGCTGACATCATAGGGGGTTGTCAGGCAACTGTAATCGGATTGGAGCCCTGTGCTTCGGGTTTGCCCTTAGCTTAACAGAGCTAAGCAAGGGGGTGTGTCTGAGGATTCCTAGCACTCTTTACACTGCCTAAGTGGGTGTGCATGCCATGCACCAGGTTTTAAAGGGAAAAAAAAGTAAACCAGGAAATAGCAGCTCTATGCACATTTGAGCACTGTGTTTGCGCGGCGTGCCCCCGGACTTTAACAGGAAGGCAATGGGAAGGGAAAACAGCAGTAGGGAGGTAAACAGGGAGAACTAACATAGCTGGCAGGTGAAATGTATCAGAATCAGCCAATTACACAGGCAGCAGAGCAGCCAAGCCCAGAACACTACTATAAACTATGCAAAAACCTTCCCCTATGGATTTTCCCACATACTCTACACCACCAGTGTATACAAGTGGGGAAATTTTAACAAACAAAAACAACAAAATGGTAGGGGCCACAGTAGCTATCATACTTCAACATGTGGAAGAGGCTGAGGGTGGTGAGGATGGGAATGCTGTCGACCAACCCACAGTGAGAAGACGGAGAAGAGTGCACAGACCCAGGGTAACCTACCAGGGGCTACATGAGCTGGAGATAGTGGAGCACTATAGGGTAGATAGGGACTTCCTACAACAAATGATTGAGCTGTACCGGCCATGCCTAACACACAGAACTAACAAAGGGGAACCCGTCCCAGTGGATACCAAGGTATTTGTAGGCCTAAGAATACTAGCCACAGGTACCTTCCAAAGGCCAACTGGGGATATCATGGGGATCTCACAGGCATCAGCATCCAGGATACTCCAACAGTTCCTGGATGCCATGTCAGCACATGCCAGTTAGCATGTATACTTCCCCAACACCCGTGAAGCACTGGCCAGCAATATGCGTCACTTCCACCAAATAGCAGAATATGCTGAGGTAGTGGGTGCTATAGACTGCATGCACATATGCATCAAATGACCACCCGGTGAGCGGTGTCTGGTCTACATCAACTGCAAGGCCTTCCCCTCCATCAACTGCCAGGTCTTGTGCGATGCCCTAGACATAATAATGAATGTGTGTGCTGGCTGCCCTGGAAGCTATCACGATTCCCACATCTGGCATCGGATGCAGCTGTACCAGAGATTTGCCAATGGGGACATCCCTTACGGTCACCTAGTGGGGGAAGCTGGTTACACACTGGAGCCGTGGCTAATGACACCCATCAGAAATGCACACACACACATGAAGAAGAACTCCATAATGAGGCACATGCACATACCAGAATTATAATAGAGTGTGTGTTTGAGATGCTGAAGTCATGGTTCCGGTGCCTGGACACATCCGGTGGAGCCGTGCAGTACTCCCCAGCTACATGTACTCAAATTGCCATTGTATGTGCCATGTTACACAATATGATCGTGTAGAAACAGCTGCAGGAGGAACAGCATAGGGCAGGGCTACACAACTCCCCCACCATTGCCAATGCCTGCACAGGCACAGAGTGACTTTGAGGAGGAACAACATGAGCCTGTCCCAGTAGGCAGAAGGAGGCATACCCAGTATGCCCTGGCCTTGGCATAAAGGCAATGCATAGCACAGACACTGACACAGGAGGGACCCAGGGAATGACACCTATCTCTGACTTTCACATACCGTAAAAGGGATGCCAAACATGACACTACCTGTGCTCAACCATGTATAGGGAGTGTACTATGTGCATCCGACATAGGCAGCCCTCCAGCACCATCCTCAATACTGGCACACCCACAAGGTAAGTCACTCTTCTAACCAATTGCCAATTGTATCTATGGTATGGATGTGAGCATGCAAGGGAATTGGGTGGTTGAATGGGATGCCAGCAGATAGTACACATTTATAGTGGCAGCATGTGATCTGTAACAGATACTGGTGTCACCATAGTAGCCAGTACTACACATGATGACAAAATCCACTGCAGGTAATGTGCTGGGCCACATGTGTGCCCAGAAGACACACACATGCCAATCAGAGAGGTTCACATACCCAACAACAGTTTCAGCCAACAGGACTGTTGTAGACAAACACAAAGGCCATGCTAAGGCCTCTGAATGATGGCTATGGGTAACCTCCCACCCAGGCCTACACAGACAGATTACATCAGGTCAGGCAGTGGGATGTTAATTCTGGAGGGTAAGAAGTCAGAAACTGACATGTAGGTCAATTAAATGTAAGAACTATAGTACACTGATATGCTGCTAGTCAGCATGATAGGTTACAATACAAAATGAAATGGAGTACCTGACATACCAGTACAGTCATAGAAAATGTGTAGAAGTGTCAGGTATGCCCCCTATTCCTTTGTAGAAATGTAGAAACAGTCAGGTGTGCCCCTGCAATCCTGTGTAGAAATGTAGAAACAGTCAGGTGTGCTCCACAATCCTGTGTAGAAATGTAGAAACAGTCAGGTGTCCCCCCGAATCCTATGTAGAAATGTAGAAACAGTCAGGTGTTCCCCACCCCCAATCCTATGTAGAAATGTAGTAACAGTCTGGTGTGCCCCCCAAGCAGATGTAGACATATTGTAACAGTCAGGTGTGCCCCCGAATCCTAAGTCCTAATCGCCAGCCAGGATAAATAAAAACTCTAGCAAGCACACTACCCTGGATTGGCTACTAGTCAGTAAGAGCCCCCAGTGATATATAACAGGCTGCTTATCAGATAGTCTCAGTGATCACTCCCCAACATTCCTACTCAAAAAATATCTATACCAAGCTAAACCTGTCATCTACTGTCAAATACGTTAAAAACTAAACTTTAACCCACTCACATTCATCTCATCCCTCAAAGAATGTAACTGGCATCCTCTAAAGTACCTCACTCTTGATGACGTAGTTGAATTTTTATCTCTCCTCTGCTACTTTCCTAGACCTATCTAAAGCATTTGGCATGGTTCCACACAAACAACTCAACTCTGTCCTCATTAACCTATCCTTCTCTCAATCAGTCACCAACTGATTTCAGAGTTACCTGTCTGACCGCCAACAATCCATTGTAAGGCAGCATGACATATCTCCGAAACTACCTGTCTCCATAAGAGTTCCCCAAGTATCCATCCTTGGACCCCTACTCTTCTCTGTTTTCACCAATAATCTAGCCTCTGCCACCAAACATGGCACACTCATACAATACACAGATGACTCAACCATCATCTGCTCAGCCCAGTCCCTACCCAAACTGCAAAAAGTTACACAGGAAGCCTTTTCCTCTGTTGAAACTTGGTTATCCGATGCCCAATTAATACTCAACCCAAACAAAACTAAACTACTCATCTTCCAACACACCAAACATACTCAAAACAACTCTCACTTTAACATCACAGCAAAAGACAACACCACAATATACCCAACTGAACACACCAAATTGCTAGGAGTGGAAATAGACAATAAACTAAACTTTGACATTCACATATCCATGACCATAAAAAAGTCCACAGCAAACTAGGAGTGTTATACAGAAATAAGCAACTTCTCACCAAAGCAGCAAAGATTTCAATAGCAAATTCCCACCTTATCTCCACCCTACTTTATGCCTCTCCAAAATATACCAACCTATGGCAATGCAATCTAAACAAGCTAGAGACCTGCTACAACAAAATCACCAAATTCGCCACAGGGGCATCCTACCGTAATCGCCACTGTCTCTCACTTGCTGAACTGGGCTGGCTTCCACACCCTCACCTCCTTCAATGGTATCAACTCTCACTTGCCCACAAACTAGTAAACCATCCACTAAATGTCCCATCCCTCCAGAATCTACTCCGACCCTATCACACCACCAGACCACTAAGATCCAGCAAACAAAAATCACTTTCAGATCACTAAAGCCAATAACTCTGATGGTGAAGCACTATTCTCTTGCGCCATAGCCAAATTATGGAAGCCCCCCCCCACAATTACCTCCGTACCATCATGCACCCACCTCAAAACTTTACTAAAAGCACACTTAAAAACATGCTGGCTATGTCCTTGCAACTCCCACTCTAATATCACCCACCCCATCCAATCACTTCCTTTCTTTCCACCCTACTAACTACCTTGATTATAGCAAGTTCAGATGCTCATAAGCCTAGAATATATACAGCAGGAACTTCTTATTGTAATATTTGTTAATGTCTGTTATGTACTTCACAGATAAAGATTCTAGTTGTCTACTGATGTACTATGTTCTTCATCTGTAAATATGTTTGTAATTAATTGCTATGTTAATCAAATTGTTAATCGCTATGTAATCCAATGTAACTACTGTCTGTTTATTTTAACTGTGGAGCTTTTCTCCCTGGGCCTCCACTGAAAATGGACCTGCGTCCAGTCGGACACTCCCAGTCAACACATGTAAATAAATAAATAAAAATAAATAAAATAAGTGGAAATGTAGTAACAGTCAGGTGTCCCCCCCGCAATTCTAGTTAGAAATGTAGAAACAGTTAGGTGTGCCCCCCAATCCTATTTAGAAATGCAGTAACAGTCTAATGTGCCCCCCAAGACAATGCAGACATGTTGTAACAGTCAGATGTGCTCCCCAATCCTAAGTAT
Source organism: Protopterus annectens (assembly GCF_019279795.1). NCBI lineage: Eukaryota > Metazoa > Chordata > Ceratodontiformes > Protopteridae > Protopterus > Protopterus annectens. The sequence goes on from NC_056749.1 coordinate 858,059,192, forward strand.
AAGTGTAATAACAGTCAGGTGTGGCCCCCCCCCCCCGCAATCCTATGTAGAAATGTAGGAACAGTCAGGTGTGCCACCAGTCCTATTTAGAAATGTAGTAACAGTCTGGTGTGCCTCCCCCCAATACGATGTAGACACATTGGAATAGTCAGGTGTGCCCCCCGATCCTATGTAGAAATGTAGTAACAGTCAGGTGTGCCCCCCTCCAATCCGATGTAGACATGTAGTCACATGTATGTGTAGGTATAATACGAGTGGAGCACAGATGACCTGAGGTAGCTGGATATATTGTAGCATCTGTACAATATGCAGGTATGTGTATGTTAGGTTGGTGTGTGTTTCATATTGTGTGAGAATGGTCAGTATGTATGCATGTTGAGGTCTGACCTGGTGGCCTTTACCCAATACTGCCGATGACAGGGCCAAGTCCTCACAACTGCAGTGCCAAAGACAGTGCTCCCCAGTATAACACATTCTAGCTGTAAGCCACTGTAAATGTATGGTGGTAATATGTGCCATCATCTGAAAGATGGACATGGCATGACTGTTGGGCTAGATATACAAGCAGTGCACAGGGAAAAGTACTTCAGACATACAGTGTATAACGTGTAACCATGAAATGGACACACCGTTGGAATTGTACATACAGGTATGCATCACATTATCTGGGCTTCTAGTAGCTGTAACAGTCAGGTGTGATCCCCTACAATCCTAAGTAGAAATGTAGAAACAGTCAGGTGTGCCCCCCAATCCTATGTAGAAATTTAGTAGCAGTCTTGTGTGCTCCCCCAATCCGATGTAGACACGTTGGAACAATCAGGTGTGCCCTCACAATCCTATGTAGAAATGTTGTAACAGTCAGGTGTGCCCCCTTCAATGCAGATCACAAAGGTGATAGGACTGATGTATTGAGAAACCGCTGATGTCCCTGCACAAGCCAGCATAACTGGAATGTCCCATGCATATCTGTCAGTCAGATGCAAGTAGTGTCCATAGCACACATGCACACAGCTCTCCCAACCACCATCAACAGGTACCTCTCCCGTCTTATCCCTGCAGTTGGGAATGGGTACAATATGACCCCCACCTGTGAATGGCAATAGTGAAAGAATGCAGCATGCAGTGCAGGTGTCCTATGCAGGTGTGTCACTAGCTGTAAACAGCACCCTGCCAGCATCCACACCACCTGATCAATACTGATAGAAAGTATTGGCATGGACACCTAGTGCACCTACCCTGTCATACCAGGGGAATATACTGCATGGCAGTCTGGTACTGTTGAACTGACAGACTGCAGTGGCCTACTACAGCTGGCCCGCATCACTACCAAATGCCTACAGGCCTCTGCACCTCACCTGTACTGCCAATGTATGTTATGTCATGGGCTCCCAAATAACATAACACACTCCACATAACCCATATGCAAGGCCATGTGGACAAACCACAGTAACATGTCCACCCTGTCCCACTGCATGAACTGTGGGCCAACACCAAAACACAGCTGTGATGAGATGATAACTATAGAGAAAATATCAGAGAATGTCTGCCCAATGTATGGAAGAGGATAGAATAATAGGGGGGTGGGAGCATGGGCAGCATGGAATGTGCAAAGTCTGAAACACAGCCATGTGCACATACTATCCCTGTCTGCAAACACAAAAATGGGTGGCTACAAACCTGCCCGTACACCACAATAGGGGTAATGTCCTGACTTATGACCCCTGCCTCTGGGTAACCTGTGTGAATCTGTACAGCTGTGAGGTATTGCCACAGCAAGATAAGACCATACTGTCATGTCAATGGATGTACAAGTATTTGATCCTCTGCCATCACTGTTACCAAGGTGCTGAACTGGTTACCACAGACCCAGCAGCAAGTGTCTGCAGCTCCCCCTCCAGAATGGCATACCTTTCCAGGAATATGTAGGTGTTTGACCACAATATTGCACATAGCTGCATTCATCCTGTGTTCCCCAGGACATCACTGCAGGCTAAAATGTCTACCTGACAGTACTTGAGGACATAAAGCATCACAGTGTATAACAGTACACATGTCCGAATATATTTGCTAACACCAGTACCATGTAGCAGAAGCAGCACATACACAATCACCACCAGTAACCACTATCCCTTGCACAGTTTGACCCCATATTGTCAACTGATCTGCAGATATCCTGCAGAAACAGTTTGCTAGCTGCAGGTGTAGAACACAAAGGTCCACACTGTAGTACAATCTACCTGGAATGGGTCCACACATTCAATACAGAAGGGCATACTGGGTATGCTCACACACTTAGAGAAATGAAGACAATGTTAGACAACAACATGCTGAAATGTCATACTGGGCGTTTACACACTTAATGAAATGAAGCCCATGTCTGGCAACAACAGTGGACCATACATATCTGACAGTTGCAGATGTTAGTGCATAGACTCCTCAGTATGCACCAGTCATGCTTTGAACACACACTGGATAGGAATGCACACATATATCCAAGGACAACACACTATAATATGCCAAAAGTACACATACATAGATGTGTGGAAGAGAGTGACAGTAACAAAGAGCCTTCCATCATGAGGCCTGTCCTACCCAGCACACAGCCAAATGGCTACAACCACATGATGTGTAAATGTCACTCACTGTAGAAATTAGCCTCTGGTGGCCCTCAGCATTAAAGACTCTGTGGTGCTAGTGCTAGCTGTGCAACATGAATGTACAAGGCAGTAGTCATCTAGCAGTGGTATACACGTACCTGCAGAATATAAACCTGTGTGTGCCTGAATGTGGTTTGTCTACCTCTACACTAATGGGTTATGGCCCATGCACACACACTGCTCTCACCATAGCCCTACTATGGCAAGTGTGCTGATGCTAGTCACTTTGAAATATACTTTGGGAAAGACATAGCCCAGTAATCTCTGTGGCATGTCCTATAACTGCATAATACTGCAGTGTGATAAGCTAGTTAGGTAGGAGTTCTAATCTCGGACATGGCAAGTGTGTGTGTGTGTGTGTGTGTGTGTGTGTGTGTGTGTGTGTGTGTGTGTGTGTGTGTGAGAGAGAGAGAGAGACTCTGTCTGTGTAGGGTGCAATGCTATTTAGGCTAGTCACACTCATTATAATTCAAATGCCCTGCTTTGGCAAGCCTGCTGATGTCATTCACTGTGAAATACACCTTTCGGAAAGGAGTATTCCAGTAATCTCTATGGCACATCTCTAACTGTGTAATGCTGTAGTGTGATAAACTACTTAGGTAGGAGTTCTAATTTCAGACATGGCAACTGTGTCTGTGTAGGGAGCAATGCTTTTATAGGCTAGTCATACTCATTACAATTCAAATTCCCTACTTTGGCAAGCCTGATGATGTCATTCACTTTGAAATAGACCTTTGGGGAAAAAGTAGTCCATTAATCTCTAAGGTGCATCCTGTAACAGTGTATTGCTGTACTGTGATATAGAAGTTTGGTAGGGGTTCTAGTGACAAACATGGCAAGTGTGTGTGTGTGTGTGTGTGTGTGTGTTTGTTTGTTTGTTTGTGTAAGGTATAATGCTTTTGAAGCCATTCACAGTCACTACAACCTCCATTGACCTACTTTGGCAAGCCTGCTGATGTCATTCCCAGTGAAATACACCTTTGGGGAAAGCGTAGTCCAGTAATTTCCATGGTGCGTCCTATAACTGTGTAATGCTGTAGTGTGATAATCTAGTTAGGTAGGAATTCTAATACCAGATATGGCAAGTGTGTGTGTGTGTGTGTCTGTGCTTGTCATTCGTATCCTGTATGGAGGTGGTTGTCAGTGTGTAACAACTGGACTCATTGTGAAGTGGGTTTTGCAAATTTCTTATATCGTGGCTCTATAATATGTCACAATGTCCAGCTTACAAGGATAACAGATGTCAAATAGCTGAAAGGCTATGATGCCAATCCATACCCCTACATGTGACAGCAAGGCCTGGTGAACAAAGTAAGCAACCCTTGTACTACCTAGAGAACACTCTCAACCCATGTCTCATACACAAACACACTTGCCTAGGCAACAGCCGCTATGCTGGTAGTACCCTGCATATTGCCCACAGATAGTAACTATGGTGTGATTTCAGTGGACTACAGAGGGCATGGCACCCTGTCCATCAGTACAATAGGCACATAATTGCAGACAATGCACCTTCACTATGTTTCCCACTGGATGCCTGCAACAACTGTGGTGCCATCAAATGTGGCCCGCAAAGGACATACCATGCCATAAACACATGCCCTGTATGGACAGATGCCACTGACACCAGGGAATACCTGTATCATGCTATCAATGTAGGCTCAGGACCAACTTGCTGTCCATTACCAGTTTCCACCACATGAGGCCAGGACTGGCACATCTGATGATAACAATCTGTGTACACAACATGGGCCAAACACCCCAGGTACAGTTCCACATGTCACTGTACATGCATTTGGGATGCGTGCACATCCCAGATACTATCCATGTCATGGACTATAGAACACATACATGGCAAGCACTGACAGCACTGACCACACACAATAGTAACCCAGGTGACTGGATGGTGAATACAATACCCACCTGTGTGGACAATCCAGATACTACACCCCTGAGCCACACTGAAGACCATTGTCATGTGGCCTGATGCCAAGGTATACCCTTCACCTAGCCTTGTATAGCCTTCTAGCACAGTCAGCCACTACACACCTGTGAAGCAATGCACCCATGCATGTCAGTACTGGCACCCTGTGTCTGTGTGTGTTGTGTATGATGCTTTCAACCACATTCACACTCATTACAACTCCCACTGGCATACTGAAGCATGCTGTCTGATGTCAGACACCTTCACATACCCTTTGCCCATATAACCTCTGGATAACTGCTGTGGTGCATGTGATACCTGTGCATTACTGTATTGTGGCAAAGTAACTAGTTAGGAAGTGTATTCCTGACCCTGCCAAGTGTGTCAATGTGTGTGAGTCCCTGAGAGAGTGTGGCTGTGTTGACGCTGACATGTGTTCATGTGGACAGGCATGTGTACTGCACCTACTGTATCACTACTATATCACTGTTGCAGATGAAGTCACAATCACATATACCTTTGGACAGCTCTTCAACATGTAAGCTAAGCACTGCATGCAATAACTGCATGGATATATGATAACAATACATAGTCAGTTAGGGGGTTGAAACCCTGTACTGGTAAGTTGGTAACACAAACATGCTTAGGTTTTGCTCTCCCACCTCCTCCCTGACTTACTTTGTCTCTGTCTCTCTCACTCTCTCTCTCTGGTGAATGTGGAGAAATACACCTGCTTTACTTAGGCAACAGCTTGTGTTTTGTAAGTGATGCTCATGATCAGCTGATGGCCTCTGCATGAATTGCAGTCCTCCTATAGCTGATTCCACATGGAACAGCTGTGGTAACATTCCCATAGCCAATTGCATGGAAACATACTCCAGTATCTAGGAACATTATGTTGGTGTTGGGCCTTTTCATTCACTGTGAGCAGGACCTAGATCTGCTGTTGCCAAACAGCATCACAGATGGTTTTGGGATTTACCTCTAACAACATACACTGTGGAAACATGCCGACAGATAGGAGGGGGATGTGCCAGACATGACTACAGAATGTAAGTTTTGCTATTCTGCATTTGGAGTAATGTCGGTTTAACAGGGTGTGTGTGGATATGGCTGGTCTACATGTTTTAATACCTGTCATAACAGTGCTATGTTTTTGAGGAAATTCCCATCTGTAGGATCACTGCGGACTGGGCAGTGTGTGGAGTCTTATGTTTCTTGTGTTACTCACAGAATACCTATCTGAGAACTGCAGAAGCATAGTGTGAGGATTGCAGTCAGTACATGGTGACAGCCATGAGAGTTACTGACTTCATATCCCTCATAGGACATATGTCACAACAATCCCTGGTACGACAGTAAATGTATAAGGTTATCACAGCAACATGCCAATATTGGGCCAGTGTTTATAACTCCAGCCACAAGTCTGTCAGCCTTTGTACATATTCAAGCAAGAAAAAGTAGTACTCCACACTGTCAAAAACTTTTAATAAAACAACAAAGCTTTCAGATACAAAGTATCCTTCTTCAGTGTCTTACATAAAATAGCTATAAAAACAGCATTTTTACATATCACTCAAGCACATCACATGACAAAGCAACCTATCAGCAATATCAATTAAGAGCAGCAATCAAGCTTTTTAAAGCACAGTAACAATAACATACACATATATAATACATAGTCACTTTTTCTCCATTTTTTGTTGTTCAAATTTCAAAACAGGTTTCAATGTAACGTGTTTATTAAGACCTGGATATTTCTGTGCTTCTAAACGAATGATCCACTCATATTCTTTCATATCCACATTATTTACTAAATCCCCATGTCTAGCATTTGGGTATATTACCCCCCGGATTTACTAATCTTCTGTGTAAGACTAGATTAGTCTTACATGGAAGTGCCAGTGTAACAGTATGATGGCAGCGCACCATGCATATTAATGAGGGTGCACTGCCTCAACTCTGAAGCTTACACGGAGCGTGGACGAGTGTAGGGGGCATGTCGGATAGCCGAGCAGTCCAAAAATCCACACCCCTGCAATGAAGAAACGCCGCAATTTTGAGTTACATGAGCGAGTCTGCTCACATGTGTACAATGTAACACTACACTCTCCCATATGTTAAACAACATACAAAATTAAAAATAAAAAGATTTTTTTTCTTCCGATATAGCTGCCCGTATTTGCACGGGTTTGCCCATTGCTTAGCTACAGTTAGCAGCTTAGACACCAGAAGAGGATAATAAGAAAAACATATGCAAATTAAGCAAGATAGAGTAGTGGTTAGAGCCTTTGCACAAAGAGGAGGCATTCGCGGTTCGAGTCCCACTACTGCACATTCCATTTTCTGTGGGAAATCTGTATGCAAAAATATTTCCTGACATTTTTTATGTATAAGTTTTGAAAAAGCTTTGAAATGTTAAATGTAGTAGTGAACTAATTTTATATATATATATATATATATATATATATATATATATATATATATATATATATATATATATATCAAGGTGAAATTGTTATGCATTCTGAGGCATAAGTACCCTATTTTAAGCAATATAAAACACTGCTAAGCACATTTTATCATTATTGAGCATATTTAAATACAATTGTGCGTAGCTGTGCACCACGCTAATCAGCGCAACCGCAACATATTTGCGCATATCTGCACAGAGCGCTAACCAGCACAACATCGGGCAATGTCGAGCAACGTCGAGCAATGTCGAGCAACGTTGAGCAACATTGGGCAAAGTTGGGCAAAGTTGAGCAAAGTCAGTTAAACGCACTCACACCTGCTTTACTGTACCTTAACCAGTCATGTCTGCCCAGCAGGAAAAAAAAAACAGTGACAGGGCTCGAACTCAGGACACTGTGCACTATAGTCACAGTACTTAACCACTAAGCCATGACAGCATTTCACAAACATGCACAGTAAACAGACACATATCTATAAAAAGGAATTTTAAACATTGCCAACATCAGCTACGCAGGCATGCCTACAGCTGAGGTTTTCCAAAACTGGCCAATCACAAATAAGTGCAGGAAATGAGGCATATTTAAGCTCCACAGGTGGAAATACTTGCTATAACTGGTTGTAGCTTCCATCTGCAGTCAGCATGGCTGGTGTTGGTGAAGGCACTCAATTTAAAGTGCAATGCTGGGGCATCTAGGAGTCCAAAGTAATGGTTTGGCTCCTTGTCCACAATCATGAGGAAAGACTCCTGCAGGGCCAGGGTACCCAATATAAAATGGAGGCCTGTAACAGTCTTGCCTGTGATCTCACCAGTGCCACTGGTGTTCCTCAGACTGGTGAGCAGGTCAGGCACCATTATTCTGACCTGAAGCGATGTAGGGAGGATCAACTGGACCAGTGGATCCAGGAATCCTGTACGATGCGTAATGCCCCAGTACTGAGTAAGTAGCCATTGTATTAATTAGTTAAGAATTGCTATGCTTGTCTATACTATGAATAGGTATGTTTCAATATCACTGCATTTACTTCACAGCTGCAGGTGTCCAGGCTATGAACCAGCAAGCCCATGAATATAGGCTGCAAAGGCTGCGTCATGAGGCAGGTTAGCAATTATTCTGCATGTACTGTTATATAAAATAAATGAGAGAGCCTTCAAAAAGTATTTTCACCCAATAAATAAAGGTGTAATAATCCTTTAATAAATGTATGATTCATGAAGTGTGTCTGTGTCATTTTCTTTGATACGTTGTTGTACTGTTGCATTCTACAAATAGTAGTGTTTTATTAAGCAGTGTCAGCCCACACTTGGTTAGGCACATATAACGTGGATGAAGGGAGTGCCAGTAGCTTGTATGCATATGTACAGCCCTCAACTGTTGGTTCATGCCCAGCATGTACAGGTTAATCTGGCACATGAGTAGCTTGGTATTGTGTTCCCCAGAAATGTCAGTGTGCTGCCAGAAATGTAGGGAGCTGTTAACATATAACTGATACTTTCACCTGAACATATCTAGATAATTATATGAGAGTAGATATGTCAGTGTACCATCTTAGCAGTAGTGTGTGTGAACAACTCCCAAAATATGTTGCAGTAACATCTGTATCTTGGACAGTTTGTATGTAAGATACAGCTCATGTATATAATGATCTAGCAAAATCCAATTGCACAATATAAGGACATTGGGTAGTGTAATAATATATGTAAAGGACATATAACTGCAGTTAATAGGAAAGTAGTGAAAACTAGAAGGATATATAAGCTGTTAATTGAGCTATCTTTTCCCACCCTACTGTATGTGCATAAAAAATGTAACTCCACACCTCAATCGGTAAGTCTAATCTCAAAACATTTGTTAGGACATATGTCCTTTTGGTTTATAAATATTTGCATTTATTTCTATGCATGTGCCCTGTTAGAATACCACAATATTGGTGGCCTGTTGCCATCAATTCAACCCGCATGCTGTTGTAATGTCCACTATTGTTCTATATATGCATGTGTTATGCTTGCTTTTCAACTGTTGAAAATCTGGTGTGTTGGTTTAATGGGAATACTTCTGCATGCTGTTATAATTAAATGGGAATGCTGTTGACTGTTACTAACCCATATCTTTATTAAACTCTCCAAAACATAGTTTGTATGGGAAGGCCGGTCCCAGCGGACCCACCTGTCCCACCTCAGCTGGCCATGGCACCTGGCACCAGCAGATTTGGTGCCCAGCCTGGGACCTCCTCCTCCATTGGCCCAGTGCCACCTTCGGGTGGAAGCACTGCAGGGGATGGGGCTCGGCCCCCCCATGCAAGCATGGCCGGAGGGGCACCTAGCACCCTTCGAATGATCTGGGCTGTGGTGCGTAGAGAGATTAAATGTTTTGTTGCAGAACCTCTACGCCAGCTTGAAGCCCGAGTGGCGCAACTCCTGGGTCAGCCTGCCCCTCCTACACAGCCCCCAGCACAGCCACCCTTTGGGCTATGAAGGTGCAGTGGTGACTGCCCATGGGTGCGGACCTCAGTCCCATTGTTTCCATCTGGGGGATCATGTGCTTGCGATTTCCAAACATCCCTCCCCGTCAAAGGTGTTCACCCACCACATGTGTCATATACCGCCCCTGTATGTGTCTTGTTTGTCTTGTCTGTTTACCTCCCCCAACCTACCTCCCCAAATATACCTACTTCCCCTACCCCACATTCCACTCTCACCTGAAAAAAAAAAAAAGGGCAATCTGGTCCTAAAAAAAAAAAAAAAATTACGCCCCATACATAGCTGTCCATTTTGCACACATGCCCACTGGACACATGAAATGTTATTTAATTGGCATTACAACATACTTTGTTGTCCTCATGCCTCTCTCAGGGGTAGAAGGGTTCATATCTACCTCCAAATTTATTGCATATGCACAGCTGTTGCTGTTGAAGATATGGGCAGCCATGGACCTTCCCTACACCCGTCCTGCACATCCTGAGCTATTTGCCATACTGTCTTTCCCTTTTTGTGCCCCTTTTTCACCACTTTCCTATCTCCCCATTTTTCTTTTATTTCAAAGAAATTAGCGTGGGGGTGAGCGGGAGTAAGCACTATTAAGCAGTAGTGAGCGGGTTTGCATGGGTTTGCACTTGTTTGTGCTTGGCTAAGCAATGCTAAGCATTGAGCAAACCCATGCAAACCCGTTTACAACTGCTTAAAAGTGCATTAGTCACTCTGTATGTGAGGGCCCTTGTTCTGATCAGGAGCAAAATAAAGTACCTCTGTAAGTCTCGCCCCCCCGGACCTTGCACACACTACACAACATGAAGTACCACTAAGCTACGGTAGATATACATCAAGTTGGTGCTTAAATAATTATATCATGCATCAGAATGAGTGAACATAAAGGAAAATTAGGAATACCATACCACACAACTTGTTCTGTGGATGTTGACCAACAGTTGTTGTGGGATTACATTACATGACTGTGATAAGAGAAGCAGTCATTCTAGCAGGAAATAATGTTACACCATCACTTTACAACCCCATACAGTATCACAGCAGGACAAACACTGGCATATCTGTTTAGGGCAGAGGCCATACCTCTCAACTGTCCCTAATTTTCAGGGATGTCCCTGATTTTGACACAAATTTTATCTCTGTCCCTCTGAATCCCTCCTAAAACTACTGACTTTGGGCAGAAAGGTGGTATATTACACTTAATGAATAATGACAATAATTAAGAGTTAGACACTTCTTTTACTTCAGAAAAGTTGTATTAATTCATATGCTCTGATTCTCTCAGTGTTTCAACTTAATGGCACTAATATTTTAAAGGTGTCCCTGATTGTCCCTTACTTTTTCTTTTCCCTGAGTCTGTTCAAATATGTACTTGATTGGTTGTGAGGTCTGGCAGCGTCAGAAACACAGAGGCATATTAGCCTTTCTGCTGTTACACACTGTGCAAATAGCTTTGGAAGGAGTTTTGGAAGCATACCCTTATGTAGGAATACAACACTGAAATACAAATGGATGTAGCCATGTACTGGTAGCAACCAACTGTGAAAATGCCATTGCTCTATTGCTGAAAAGACCTGTGTGGTGCACAGACAAAAAATAACAGACTATTCTCTGGCTATCATGTGGATAGGTCCACAGTTGGGAGTTACGCAGACAGACTACTTGCCTTGATAAACTAACATGTACACAGCAACCCTGTATGTCCAGCAAGATAAAATCCACACAATACTACTTACACTGTCTGTACTTCTGCAACCCTACCCAAATGCAGAATATACCTGTGTGTGCAGGGTCTACCAAGGATGTAGGTAAGTATACTCACAGTACTGAAATATGTCCAGTTTTTCTGAGCAGCTTGTGCTAATGTCAACACTAAAAAAGCACGAACTGTTAAGAACTGAGTAAATGAATATTCACAGTATAGCAGTTCACAAACAATTCTTGTGCCAAAGGAATACATCTCTATAACTAGCTTTGTATGGCAGTTAATTATAACAGTTGAAAAGAAAGTACATCTTTCCATGTATCTTGGGGTAGCATTTTGAGGGGTGAGTACATTTCTACACTGACAAGTGGGTACTGGAAGCAGCAACATTAGGTCCGAGTACAAAATGTAAATCTCTGGCTACACCCTGGCTTCTGATATAAAAACTCTACCAACCTTCTGTCTTAAACAATGATGTCCACACTAAACAAGGATGATCTCCATCTTAGAAAGCTGAAAGGGCCACACCTACATGAGTCAGCAATTTATAGTACTGGGTTGCTATGACAGTGATTACTGCAATTTCTACACAGCAGGCTGCATGCAATTAGCAAATGATGGCCACTAATTGGTGCAGAGGCCATCACATGCTCATGTGCAAATTCCTACAAAAGAAGGCTGCAATCTCTGCCAAAAAAACTCAATCACTCTATTGCAGAGACTGACAGAGAGAGAGACAGAGAAAAGGAAAAATAAATATTACCAAAGTATACAAAGGAAATGTATGTGACACATATGTATTTACTGGCATGTAGTAGATGTTATTGAAGAATAGTCTACATAATGTGAAACATTCATATGTGGCAGCAGTACTTCTTTATGCACAGATGTTCTGCTTAACTACTGCTATGGACAATACTGTGTGTACCTGTGGGCAGTGGGACATACCTGTGGAATGTGTAGCTCAGCATTAAATGTCAAAGATCTGATCCATGTTATCTGTGTTCTGTACAGTAGTGTGGCCAATGGCTGTTGGAGGGATTAGCGCTGACATTATAAAAACATGGGTGTGACAGAACAACACATGCATGATAGTCATATTAAAGTGTAGCTTAGCATTGGCAACTGCTGTAGCAGTCTAGTATGCTTTTCTAGCATCTGTTGCCATATATAGCCTCCCTAATGTTAGTCTGTGTTCATATGTGACACCTGTTTGTGTTGCAGCAAGGCCCAACAGTTCAGCTGTGAGGTCCAGGGACTTACAACAGTGTGGACCATGTGTGTGTATGTCGCACACATACAGAGAAAAATATATTTGTCATATATATTCACATCTGTATATGTGCATAGAGCAGGGGACATATTGCAACTGTTTGTGAAGGGGGAGATATATATGTTGGTGAAGGTTAGTACGTGCATATTTGTATGTAGGTTTTAGTGTGAGACAAACAAGACAGCATACAGTGCTGGTATATGACATGTGGTGGTTAAACACTGTGGGTGGTTTGTTCAGTTTGCAATGTTGAAGCCAGTAAGGCCTGCTAAAGCTACCTGGGCTGTGAACACCTTCAATGCATTTATCCCAAGACTGTGCGATTTTATTACATTACTGTACACCTTACATCCTTTGTATAATTGACATTCTTACTATGAAAGGTGAAATGTATATGTGCCTACATATATATGTATATGTAGACAAATGGATGTGTATATGTATATATATATATATATATATATATATATATATATATATATATATATATATATATTTATAAATACTCATACACATTTACATCTACTTGTTGCAATAGATTCTCTGTACTGTTGACTGACTGTGATGGTCAATATGTTTGTGAATACGTCAAAGATATGTATCTGTGGGATAGCTTAGTGGGAAACTGCTTATGTTATGGTATTATGGGTCCTGCTTTGATCCTAACAAAAGCTGTGTATTCTGTTGCTAGGCAGAACAAGTCCTATTGCATACAGTGTGATTAAGTCCCTTGGTTTTAACTACGGTGTGTCATTGGAGGCTAAAGCACTACATCTATGATTATTGATTGGTACCGATGTTGAATGCAAATCCTGTGTGTACTGTAGTTCTAACTGAAGCTCTGGGCCTGTACAGCAAAGTATGGTGTATGTCCACATTGCTTGCATCCACTGTTTTGTGTGGTCCCTGTATTCATCACAGATTACATTTCTCAAGATTAAGGTTGTGTAAGTACTGACACACAGTACTGTATAGTACACACTGAAAGCTTATCTGGGTTGTCATACTTTTGTGTCCTGTAATTATGTCTGATGTGTGTGTGGGTATGTCTGCAACACGTCCTTTGACATATGTGTGGTAATGCATATAACTGCGTATCTAGCAACATTCATAGTGTACTACAGCAGTATGTGACCTATATTCCCAATTGTGCACATATTTTGGCCACGGGTTTGGCATTAACAAGTTGTGTGGTATAATTGTAATACATTTAATGGACCTTACACTGATTGTGATGGATGATATATTTCTTTACACATCAGCTTGATGCATATCTGCTGTGGCTAGGGGGTGCATCATATTGCATACAGTGTGCCAGGTACTCTTGTATAGTCTTATATAGTGATTTTATTTTGTTGCTGTGCAAAACATGGTTCATTAGATAGAGAGTGAGCAGGGTACTTTCAAGCAGTTGTGGGGTGAGCAGTGATAAGTGGCAGTTACAGTGTTTCACTCTCAGTTAGCTTATAGGTTGCTATATATAGCAGTTCAGTGATATCTGTACTGTATAATGTTAAAAGTGCCATATGACTTGCTCAGACATATTTTTGTATTTATGACTTCCAGGGATCCTGGCCCACCAAAGGAACCCGAGTTACAGTAGCGCTGAAGATGATATCATTACTAGCAGTATGATTCAGCACTACCGTCTCATGTTCTCATGAACCAACCAGGACCAGCAGAAGCGTACTGCAATGTGGCAAGATGTTGTCTACAGGATCAATGAGGTAGGCCTGCATAACTGAACATATGAGCAGGTACGCCGCCACTGCAGTGATCTTCTCAGACATGTCCGTCAGCGTGCCGCTGATGTGCGTAGACAACAGCTTGCGGCAGGGATTGGTGTTAATATCCATCCCCCCCTCAGCAGAGTGGAGGAGCTGCTTATGAGCCTGGTGGCACCTGCCCAACAACAACAGCAGCAGACATACACCATGATGGAGGTTGGAGCCACCCAGCAAGCACACATGGAGCATGCAGGTAACATGGTATATCTGTAGACTACTGTTATCTGTATTGGTAGATCATGCATATGTGAGATGTGGAGTGTGTCGTTCAAAGATGTGGAGCCTGTTGTTGTGCAATACTGTTAATTTGGAACATAATCTGTAGCCCTGTGAATGTAAACTGTTGTTGTACTGTAAGATTGCAAACACGCAGTAGCAATGCCATAGTTGTGGCCAGTGACAAACTGTATCATCTCTATGTAGGTACCTCTGGGGTGACATCAAGGCAGTGGACAGATGCTGGTGAGTGTGTTCTACATTTATTATTGTATGCATTGTGTTCCAGGGGGAGGGCAATCACCTAATAACAAAACACATGCATCAAAGCCATGTATACTGTTAGTAACAAGGACTGACTACACTGCACGCTGACATGTGTGATATGACAGTTTTGCTTGTGATACTGTACCCCACCATCACCTGCTATTGTGTATGTTCTGTAATTGCTGGTGTTGTGTGTGTCTGCTTTCGGGAGGAGTGTAGTTTTGTGTGTGTGCATGTGCGCATGTGCGCATGTGCGCATGTGTGCATGTGTGCATGTGGTCTGAAGTCATGTTCAGGTCTTAAAGTGTGTTTCCTGTTTTCCTCTCACAGGTGGTGAGGTGGGGCTGGTTCAGTACAGCAGGGAACCTGATGTCACTCAGACAGACAGTGATCATGAGCATAGGTGTGTTGAGGCACAGGCAGGTTTGACAGGGTCTGTTGTTGGGCTACCAATTGACAGTACACAAGTCTCCACCCCATCCATGCACACAGTCATACTGCCAGTACATCTATCATCACCATTGCCCTTAGCTGAGGGACAGTGCACGGTTGGCCCTGGCCAGGACAGTGAAGTATCTATGGCACATGTATCAGGTCACAGCAGCCATAGCCAGATGTCTGGAATGGTACCACATAGGCAGATGCCCAGGGGTTCTCGTCAGAGCACTGCTGGTCATCATGCCCCTGGCAGACGTGCCACACCTCTTTCTTCCACATGCATGTTCCAGGCTGTCATGGAGGCACAGACATGAATGGAGCGGTACAACAGACAGGGGCTATGGGCACAGAGGGCTCATTACACCTCTGTAAATGACAATATCCATGACCTAGCAGGTGCCATATGTAACTGCACTGAGGTCATTGATAGACATTGGGGTGAGACATTGGATGTCCTCTACAATGTCATGTCCATGTGTCAGGACAGTGCGGGACAGTTGAGACATTGATGTGGATGTATGCCAGCAACATCACCAGCTGGAGGTCACTGTGGACATCCAGCAAGTCACAGCCGCTCCCGTAGTGCCAGTACCAGTCCCAGCAATGTTGGGTGGGGCTGTCCATAGACCATCCTAGCAGACCATGTGCATGTGGCTCTGGCCAGTCCCAGCAGGGACCTGGATCCAGTGGACATATGTCAACCTCTTCGGATAGTACCCAATCTGGATTAGTACCTGATACTGTCTGTAGCACCCCTGCCAGGCACAGGTTCTGTATCCATGGCCAGAGATGGTGATCTGTAAAGCCTGCCAGGTACAGTCAGTAGCTGTCTCACAAATCCCCGTATATGGCAGCCACATGGTGGAACTGTGTGCATGCAGACACACACACACATAAACCAGAAAACTTGGGCAAACACATACCCACACACATGACATCAACATTGGCCCATAACAGTACTCATGGCTCTCACACACACACTCACACACACATGTCGATTGTATGGCTCAGTGTAGGACACTGGCAAACCAACAACACACCCCTGTGCATATGATGAAACCTGTGCCACCTCCTGTCATCTGTAACATTGATGCAGGAACAGGCTAACATGGTGCTGATGCACAGGGTGACTTTAATAAAGTATAGCAATGGTTGGAGGTGTAGCATGTTGTCAGCAGTAAAGTGTAATGATATCCTTGAAGGTGTAGCTTAGCAAGCATGATGCATTAAAGCTGTAATTAGCAATTTTCTATTGTTTTCACCAGTGTTTATTCAAATTATGTTTTGTTTTCCCATGTGCCACTTCACTGATGTGTGTAGTTGTGTAAGCATGCGTTATACAGTGGACAGTAATGTGGGGTGTGTGCAACACAAGTTTGCAGGTGTCCATTTGTGAACATGGTGGAGGTGCACTGTCTGCATGTACATGTATATTGGACACATGGGCAGGGTGACATGCACTGTATTGGCCAGTGTTAACACTCCATAGTTTCTATTGGTGGCCAGTATGCATTGTACTACACACATTTTGGAACTTGAGTACGCATGTGTGTGTATGACACGGGTTGACACTTTGCTGTGGGTGATGTTGTTGTTGCTGTCACTGGTTTGCATTACTAAGGTTAACACTGTCCCAGCTGCATAATCCTTTAGTAATGCACACTGTTCACCTACAGGGTTGCATGGACCGTGCTGTCACAAACACACAAAATTATCACTTATACAGTAAAAGTGCATTAGTCTCATGGACCCTGCCATAAACTAAATATATAATTGAAGGTGTGAAGTTGTACCAAAAAAGAGTTACATACCAAGATGGGATAACCTCTCTGGTTAGTATCATTGGGAAAATACAAGCCCTCATTAAACATACAAGGCAAGCTTCAAAATACAAAATGGCAAGGATTCCAAAGACAACACTAAAGCTTTCTTTAGTGTTGTTTATAATCTACAGGAGAAATCTAAGATCGGGTCACAGTTAATGTAAATGGTCACAAAGCACACTTATCTGACTGACATTACCAATTTCCTGTCAGACAGTTTGAATGTGGATTTCACCACCCTGTTGTTACACAATGGCCATATTTCCAGACCTGAAGAATGTAAAACCTGATGATTCACAGACACTCTAGTTAAAACATCTCTTTACCAAAGTCCAAACCACAGTGGCAATGGTACTGGACAGTGTCCCTGGCTGTGTCATGCACAAGCTGACATATGAAGTCACCTCTCACCTAAACACTCTGTCCAGATGCAGCCTCTATACAGGTTACATACTTGTGGAATGACGCAAGGTAATGGTGTTTACAGTCCACAAGGGTTGAGCTACAACGTCTTCTTCTCCTTTCAAATGCTCCCATTAGGTGTCGCCACAGTAGATCATCTGTTTCCATTTCTTCCTGCCCTCTGCATCTTGTGCTGTCACACCATCCACCTGCATGTCCTCTCTCACTACAGTCATAAACCTCATCTTAGGCATTCCTCTTTTCCTGTTACCTGGCGGCTTCATCCTTAGCATCTATTTCACAATATACTCTGCATCCCTCCTCAGCACATGTACACACCAACTTAATCCTGCCTATCTGGCTTGGTCTACTAACCTTCAAACCTGGGCTGACCCTCTAATATACTTATTCCTAATCCTGTCCACCCTCATCACACCCAGTGCAAATGTTAACATAAATTGATTAAGGGTAGAACTACAACAGATCCTGGAAATTCTCATCCTTTAAGCCAGACAGATGTTATCTGGAAGGCTATGGAGCACAGCATTATGGAACTCATTAACAGATACATTATGAACCTGCAAACACTGCATCATACCCACTTAGGTTCTCTAAAGGCCAGATCATGGCTCCTACACCTAGTAGATTTCAAGCCAGTTAACAATGCTATAGGTGAGGGAGGGGAGGTCCACACAGCCAAGCTGTAGCTCACCAGCAATTCATACCCATCCCATATTCTGGTATTATACATAACCTCAACAGACTGACCATAAACGATTGTTAGATGATAGATTGACAACTGACACACAAATGTAGGACACACAGTAACATTTGCAGCCTCCATGTACAGTTCTATGCCAGTAACAAGTGGTATTCACCTGCAGTCAGTCCTGGGACCACTCCTGTTTGGCATATAGCTTTCCTAGGTAAAAGCAAACACAGTAGGGATATGTCTGCCCACGTTTGATGAAAATGCATACTGTGGGCTATACTTTATTCTCCAGATGACACACACATTCTCCAAAAGGGTATCATAGAGACAGATACCTGGTGTCAAACTCATGCTGTAAGCCAAAGAAAGCATAATTATCCACTTTTAGAAAACAAAGTATCCCCAGAGTACCACATAGGTAGTAGCCCCCAAAATGTGGAACAGGTACTAATGTATACATAGAGCCATGTGTTTAGTCATCTCTCCTTTGATAATCACATTACCAAAGTGCTTTGGAAATCCCTCTGTGGAGCACATAAGCAATAAAGGGTTTGCATGCAGATCCACAGAGGTTGTTGCACACCTATAATGATTAGTCATCTTTGCCAGACTTTGCTTGCTTTGGAACAGGATTCAAATATACCTCAGGCATAAACCCTCACTCACACTCTTCAATAGAAACTGTGATGAGTGGATGTGAAACAGAAGACGTAGCCCAGGGATCACTGCAGTGGCTAAGCTTGTCACAAGCATACAGAAGTGACCTAAGGTCTGGAAAGCGCCAGCACGCTCTGGCAAAGATAATAGAGGCTTTCATGGAGAAAGCAGAGTACCCACCTATGAAATAATTGAGGTCACATGTATGTATATGGCTTTGCCCCACAGCTACCTTACATGTGTAATGCACATACAGTTGTCATTGTGATTCATAGGTTCATAGGTAAGTACTAGGCTATCTGCCCATGGGCATTTATAAGCCTAGCCACAGAGTGATGGCTTTCACCTCCCCATTAGATTAGTAACCTGGGCCTCTGTCAACAGAGTTCCTGAAGTGATCCCAGGGTAGAACTTACAATTACCCATCCACTCATCAAGATTTCACTTGAAAAGGGTCAGAGAGGAGCTCTGTCGAATATGGATTGGGATTCTATTTCAGAGTGCGGGGAGTTGCTGGGACAGGAAGCTATCCCTCCAGCATGTCCTGTTTATTGTTGTACATAGGTTCAAGTTGCTAAAACGAGTGATTCTGAGGGATCTCATTTTTTTGAGGTAAAGCATGTCCATTAGTTCAGGGTTTGACATGGCCCTATAGGTCAGACATAGGTCACCTCTGAGAAGACGGTAAGTGACTGAAAAGAGCTGGAGCTTTTTTAGTCATGCTTCATAGGGTAATTGTTTAAGGCCCTTAATCCTCTTAGTGAGGTACTTCTGTGGTCTTTCTAGTTGTTGCAGGTGTCTAGTGAGGTGCATCCCAAATGGGGCATTGTACTCTATTATGGGCCTAATGAGTGAGGAGTAAAGGGGCACAATCACCTCCTTGGATCTGGATGTGAAACCCTTTGTGATCAGGTGTGCCACATAGAAGGATTTCCTGACCATTTTGGCTATGTGGTTATCAAAGGAGAGCATGCTATCTACTTGGGTACCCAGGTCCCTAATTACTTCTTCTGTACTTAGTGGATTCCCATCTATGTGGTAGTTTGTAGGTACTTTGTTTTTCCCAAATGGGATTACTATGCATTTTTTGGCATTTAGCTTGAGGCCGTGACTTTGACACCAGGTGTTGTGATATGTCATACAATAGAAAAATCCAAACCCACTCCACACTGTCAACAAGTGCAAGATTCAAGCTCCTATCTAATCACATTATGTAACTACAGCAGTATGCATTTACACAATGCACTATACACACTACTGGTATTTCACTTTTCCACAGGTATATTTGTAGGGTGGTGACATCATCAGACTTGACAAAGATGAGTATACCACTTTTAAGGGGTGTGAGTAGTCTCCAAAAAGACAGCTCCTCCCCAGGGAGAGACACACACTCACAGCTGGCAAGTGCAGGAATCAAACCCCTACCTAACTATATTATGATACTACAGCAGTATGTATGTACATGATTACACAAATTACTGGGATTTCACCTTTCCACAGGTATATTTGTAGGATGGTGACATCATCTGACTTGACAAAGATGAGTACACCACGTTTAAGGGATGTGAGTAGTCTCTAAAAAGGTTGCTTTTCCCCCGGGAGACTCACGCACACAGTTGGCAAATGCAGGATTCAAACACCTACTTAACAACATTATGACACTACAGCAGTATGCATTTGCACGACATGCTATACAAATTACTGGGGTTTCACCTTTCCACAGGTATATTTGTAGGATGGTGACATCATCAGACTTGACAAAGATGAGTATACCACTTTTAAGGGGTGTGAGTAGTCTCCAAAAAGGTTGCTCCACCCCAGGGAGATACACACACTCACACGGTTGACAAGTCCAGGAATCAAACCCCTACCTAACTACATTATGATACAACAGCAGCATGCATTTACACAACACACTGTACACATCACTGCAATCTCACCTTTCCACAGGTATATTTGTAGGATGGTGACATCATCAGACTTGACAAAGATGAGTATACCACTTTTAAGGGGTGTGAGTAGTCTCCAAAAAGGTTGCTCCTTCCAGGGAGACATACACACTCACCAAGTACAGGAATCAAACCCCCATCTAACTACATTATGATACTACAGCAGTACACATTTACACAACACGCTGCACACATTACTGGGATGTCACCTTTCAACAGGTATATTTGTAGGATGGTGACATCATCAGACTTGACAAAGATGAGTATACCACTTTTAAGGGGTGTGATAGTTTCCAAAAAGGTTGCTCTTCCCCAAGGAGACACACACACTCAGTTAGCAAGTGCAGGATCAAACTCTTACCTACCTACATTATGATACTACAGCAGTACGCATTTACACAATGCGCTATACACATTACTCAAATTTCACCTTTCCACAGGTATATTTGTAGGATGGTGAGATTATCAGACTTGACAAAGATGTGTATAGCACTTTTAAGGGGTGTTAGTAGTCTCCAAAAAGGTTGCTCTCTCCCCAGGGAGAGACAGACAGACAGACAGACAGACACACACACACACACACACACACACACACACACACACACACACACACAGTTGGCAAGTGTGGGGTTCTTAATCCAAACTAAGTACGTCTTTACACTTCAGCAAGCAATATGGAGTTACAGGGTGCAATACGGACATTTACTTGTTGACAGTTTGCCCAAAGGTTTTTTTCACATTTGCTAACCACAGCAGGCTTATCATACTAGGTGTATTATGAGTGTATTGTCTGCATAGGCCATGACCATATCATATATGGGTTGATGCACCACATGCTGGCACACACAGGGTCAAACCGGTGGTTAAACTCTGTCAACCCAATACTGGACAATACAGTCAAGAGGAGTAGGTCATAGAACAACAACACCAACAGTCTCACATAGACCTACAATATAAGCATCAGCAAAAACACACATAAATACACATTACCATACTCGGAGAACACAAATATTAATCTGAAAAAGAGAGAGTGTCCTCCTAAGCAGACAAGCAAGCAACATGCACATCAAAGCACATGCCGGAAAACACATAATACACCAAAGCAGTGTGCCTCACAACAGGCCCTAAGGCAAAACAACATACCCAACATACTAGTAATAGGTGACTCCATAGTCAGGCACACCGATGTTCCACTCACTCAACTGGACAAGGGGAAGGTTACTGTCAGTTGTCTGTCAGGTGCTATGATCCGCCACATAACACAAGCACTTACATCACTCCAGAACAGGTACATATATGACGTGTTCTTTGTACATGTCAGTGTGAATGATCTGAGACATACCTCTCAGGACAACATGACAAGAGATATATATAGTAGCTCTATGATCATGTGGCCCAGGCTGGTATGACCCTGACCTTGAGTAGCATCTAACCTTCACCTACATGATACTGCAATATAACAGAAAGATGATAAACTTCAACAATTGGCTGAGATTCTGGTGTCATTCAAAGGGGATCCAATCTCTGTCTGCCTGTGATGACATGATAGACAAGCCTCGTTGCTTCACTAGAGATGGTTTGCACTTGTCGCCCCTATGCTTCTGAATACTGGCCAAGGCTCTTGCTGTCCCCATATTACCTTTTTTAGGCAAGGCTCAACAGTTCATAGGTTCATAGGTAGGTACTAGGCTATCGGCCCTGGGGCCTATACAAGCCCAGCCAAAAAGGTACCCTGGCTTTTGCCACCCAAGAAATTTATTTTCCTGTGCCACTGTTGAGCAGAGACACAGAAGTGATCCCCGGGGTGAATTTCCTATTTCCCATCCAATCATCAAGATTTTTCTTGAAGAGTGCTAATGAGGAGCTTTGTTTGATAAAGATAGGTAGTTTATCCCGGAGTATGGGAAGTCTCTGGGATAGGAATCTATCCCTCCGGCATGTTCTGTTTATTGTGGTGACAAGGTTTAGGTCCCTAGAGCATGTAGTTCAGAGGGATTGGGATTTCTTTAAGTGGAGCATGTCCAACAGCTCTGGGTTTGACATAGCTTTGTATGTTAGGCTGAGATCACCTCTGAGTAGGTGATATGCGACGGAGTAAAGCTCTAGTTTTTTGAGACGGTCTGTGTAGGACATGTGTTTGAGGCCAGTAATCTTCTTTGTGAGGTATTTCTGTGTCCTTTCCAGTTGTTGTAGATGTCTTGTGAGGTACATACCAAAATGGGCGTTGTACTCTATAATGGATCTAATGAGTGATGAGTAGAGGGGAACAATGACCTCTTTTTTTCTGCATGAGAAACCTTTTGCGATGAGGTGTGTCACACAGAAGGATTTCCTGACTACTGTGGCGATGTGATTATTAAAGGAGAGACTACTGTCCACCTGTGTCCCAAGGTCTCATCACACTTTCGGTGTTAGGTATACTACCGCCTATGTTGTAGTTCATGGGTACACAGTTTTTACCAAAGGGGATGACAATGCACTTTTTGGCATTGAGCTTGAGGCCATGACTTTGACACCAGGCATCTGTCTCAGTGAGGCCCTTTTGTAGGATGTCCACATCATTAGTAGTTTTGATTATGGCTCCTAGTTTGCAGTCATCTGCGAACTTCATTTGCCAAAGACCTTCTGTGTTAGCCTGTACTTCAGAGAAGTAGATACCAAATAGGACATGACCCAGGACTGAACCCTGTGGTACTCCACTTGTCACTGGTCTGAAGTCAGATTTGGAGTCTGCTACCTTCACAGTGTGGGTTCTGTCAGTGAGCCAGTTGGCAACCCATCTTGTGACATAGGGACTTATACCTAGTTTAGTGAGTTTATCTATAATTTCAGAGTGGGGGATGGTGTCAAAAGCCTTGGCAAGATCTTGATAGGCTGTGTGAACCACCTTACCCTTGTCTACGGCTTTGGTGACTGCTTCAAAGAAGTCTATCAGGTTTAGGAGACATGAGCTGTCTTTTACTAACCCGAACTGGTTGGGGTCCAGAGTTTGAAGATTACCAATGTCTTTGTTTATAAGTTCCATGATGATACGTTCCATGGGCTTGCAGACCAGGCTCATCAGGCTAATGGGGCGCTAGTTCCCAGGGTCCTTGGTGGCTCCTCCCTTGTGTAGTGGGATAACTGTCGATGTGCGCCATTCAGCAGGCATAAAGCCTGAGGTGCGGCTATGATTGAACATGGTACTTAGATGTGGTGCCAGTTCGTTCTGTAGTTCATGTACAACACCGCCTGTGATGTTGTCTGGTCCTATGGATGCTGTGTTCCTGGCTTTGGAGAGTGTGGTTTTTACCTGTGCAGCTGTGATTACAGGAACTTTGCATTCTTCCGGTATAGAGATGGGCTCTTTAATGGGTGAGAGGGGGGTAAAGTTAGCACTAAACCTATCTGGCAGGATGTTGGCAATATCAGGTGGGTCTGTATATTTAGTGCCATTGTGCTGTAACTAAGAGCACATGAGTGTTGTCATTGAGATTCTTGACATAGCTCTAGAATGCTTTGTGGTTGTCTTTAGAATCAGTGGCGATTTTGTTTTCGTAACTAGCTTTGGAGGATTTTATCAGGGATCACAGCTTCTTACTGAGGCTGACCAGGGAGCTCCTCCACTCATGGGATTTTAGTCTCTTTTGCAACAGTTTCTTCCTTCTGTTGTACAGTTTGTTTATGACAGGGGACCACCAGATTGGCTTCCTTTTTTTGGAGGATAGCATCTTGGTTCTGTTTGGGATAGCACGATTCATGCAAGTTTGCAGACGACTGCGAACTGGGTGCTATAATAGAGTCTCCGGCCAATATGGATATCCTCCAGAAGGGCCTTAATGAGAGTGATGTATGGTGTCAAAGCCATGGTCTCAAGCTAAATCCTAAAAAATGCATAGTAATCCCCTTTGGAAAAAACAGAGTACCCACGAACTACCACTTAGGAGGTAACCCCCTGAATTCTGAAGAAGTAATAAGGGATCTAGGGACCCAAGTAGATAGTCAGCTTTCCTTTGATAACCATGTTGCCAAGGTGGTTAGAAAATCCTTCTATGTGACCTATCTGATCACAAAAGGGTTCGCATCAAGATCTAAGGATGTAGTGGTGTCCCTCTACTCTTCTCTCATCAGACCCATTATTGAGTACAATGCACCAATTGGAATGTACCTGGCCAGGCATCTCCAGCAGCTGGAGAGACCACAGAGGTACCTCACTAAGAGGATTAGTGGCCTCAAACAGTTGCCCTATGCAGCACAATTGAAAAAACTAAGGCTTTTCTCTGTTGCATACTGCCTTCTCAGAGGCGATGTCTGTCTAACATACAGAGCCATGTCCAACCCAGAACTGTTGAACATGCTCCATCTTAGCAAAACCAAATCTACTAGAGCTACACGCTCTAGGGATATAAACCTCAGCACAACAATGAATAGAACATGCTGGTGGGATAGATTCCCTTTGCAAAGACTTCCCTTGCTATAGAACAAGGTCCTGATCTACATAAGACAGAGCCCCTCACTATCACTCTTCAAGAGGAACCTTGACGAGTGGATGGGTAACAGAAAGTTCACACCAGGGCTCATACCAACAGCTCTACTAGATAGGGGCCAAGGGTACTAGCTGCTAGATCAAGGGCCTAGGGAACTAACCAAAGGGGTGGTGAATACCGCACAATGTGGCTGGGCTAATATATGCCTTCTGGCAGATAGCCCAGTACCTACCTATGAACCTACGAACCTATGTCTTTTGTGCCATTGGGATGTGTGCTGGGTAGGACAGTCCTGGATGGCTCCCTGTCATGGTCACCCTCTTACACACATCTCTGCCCATCCATCTTTGTCTTATTATACTGTGTTCCTACATATATATATATATATATATATATATATATATATATATATATATATATATCTATATATATATATATATATATATATATATATATATATATATATATATATATATATATAGGTACATAGGTAGGTAATAGGCTACCTGCCTGAAGGCATATATTAGTATGGCCAGAGTCTGCAGCTATCACCACACATGGGGTTAGTTCCCTATGCATCTGTGTAGTAGAGCTGATGAAGTGATCCATGGTGTGACAGTTCAGTTTCTCATACACTCATCAAGGCTCTTCTGGAAGAGTGTCAGTGAGGGACTCAGCTTAACGTAGGTTGGGAGTCGGTTCTAAAGCAAGGGAAGTCTGTGAGTTAGTAATGTATCCTTCCAACATGTTCTATTTATTGTTGTGATGATTATATCCCTAGAGCATGTGGCACAGTGAGCTTGGGTTTACTTCAGATAGAGCATGTACATCAGTTCTGCATTAGACATGGACCGGTCTATTGGGCAGAGATCGCCTGAGTAGACAGTATGCAACAGAGTATAGATTGAGTTACTTCAGTCTTGTTGTATGGGGCAACTGTTTGAGGCCATTAATCCTCTTGTTGAGTTACTTCAGTGGTCTTTCCAGCTGCTGAAGGTGCCTAGTCAGATTAATCGCAAGTGTGTAGTGGTACTTTCTGATGGGTCTGATGACTGATGAGTAGAGGGAACCTCCTTTGACCTACATGCAAAGACTTTGTCAATTTGTGGGAACACATAGCATGATTTTCTAACCACTTTGTGAATGTGTTTCTGAAAATAGAGATGACTATCCACGTGTCCATAGATCCCTTATTATTACCTCTATATTTAGGGTGTTGGCACCTATGTGGTATTTGTATGACTGTAGCTCGCGGCCATAATGTTGACACCACATCTGTCTGACTGAGACCCTTTTTAAGGATGTCTCTGTTGTCCCAAACATTGATTATGACAACCTTTTTGCAGTCATCCACAAACTTTGCTAACCATTGCCCTCGTGTGTTTGACTGTATTTCTGAAAAGTATACACCAGACAGGAGAGGTCCCAGGACTGAGCCATGGGGGACAGCAGTTGTTACCAGCTTACAGTCCAACAGGGAGACCAAAATTCATACCTTGTGGGATCTATCTGTGACCCAGTTGGCAATCCATCAGATGACATACGTGTTTATGCATGGGCTGTTGATTTTGTGGATACAACATGTGTGGGATGTTGGAAAAGGGCTTTTCAAGGTCTATGTAGGCCGTGTGGAGCTCATTTCATTGATGTATGTCCTGGGTGACTGCTTTGAAAACTGTCTAGTAGGTTTAGGAACCATGATCTGCCCCTGGCCAAACCAAAATGAGTAGGGTTGGGTGTTTGTAGGCTCCCAATAGCTCTGTTTATGAGTTCCATAATGATGGACTCCATGGCCTTGCAGATCAGGCTTATAAGACAATAGTTTTCATGGTCTGTTGTGTACCAACACTTGTGGAATGTGCCAAATGTTGCTGTAACCCATTCAACAGTTTCATATCCTGTACAGAGGGTGAGTCTCAACAGACTGTTTGGGTGCAGGGTCTGTTTGTTTTGGAGTTCACATATGACACAGCCAGGGACACCATCTCATCCCATAGACACCATGTTTTTAGGTTTGGATAGAGCTGTTTAACCATTGTATATGTGATTTCTGGCTTTTCACAATCTCCAGGTATGGTAATGGGCCCTTTTGTCAGTGAGAGGGGGGTAAATATGTATGAACCTGTCTGACAAGATGTTGGCAATGTCAGTCATGTACATGTAGTCATTTACACTTTGCACTGACTCAGAACATATATGAGTTTACATTAATATTTATGACATAGCTAAAGAAAGCTACATGGTTCTCTATGGACTCTTTGGCAATATTTTTGCCAGAACATGGCTTGGATAATGTTAGGAGTGCTCATTGTTTCTTGATGATACTGATCAGATATTTATTGATCTTTTTTGGATTTTCACTTTCTTTGAACAACTTAAGTACTTGTATTACATAGTTTGAATATGACAGGGGTCAATATATTATATGGGTCTGTTTTCATATCACTGTGTGCGCAAGGCAGGATTGGTGAATAGTGACATGTGTCTGGAGTAAGAATTGCAACTGTCAGATATATGTGGCCCACTGCTGTACTCAGACATGGCCTAAGTGTGTGAGCATGCTCAGTATGACCTTTCAGTATGTTGTTGACTGAAATTTGCTTCATTTGTTTAAGTGTGTGAGGATGCCCAGTATGACCTTTCAGTATGTTTTTAGAGGTAGTGATTGGAATAATAAATTATTGAGGGCTGAAGTCAAATGGCAACTAAGACTGAATGCTAGTGAAACACCAGGATTAAATGAGCATGTCAGTATTAAACATGAACTAAAATATAGGGCATTAAAACGGTAAGTTCAGGTTATATTATATTATACATATACCTGTTTTGGTACTTTTTAAAAAATAAATTATATATATATTTTTTTGTCTGCTTAGATATTACTTCATAAAATGCACACTTGTTTTAAAGCTGTTCAGGATTTTTGTAAGATTTTATATAATTGTTATGTCTCTTTAAATAATAGGATTTTACTTAATTGAGTTAATTGTGTGTACTATATAAGGCTGAGTTTGTGGTGATGAATTTGTTCTGATGAAGTGTAATACGAAAGTGCTTGACCTGGATGTATTTTTTATTTTATTGTGGATTTGTGAATACATTTTTGGGCTTTAGTTATTGGAGTCAGAGTGGTTGTTGGATTACCTTTCAGTATGTTGTTGACTGACATTTGCTAAATTTGTTTAAATGTGTGAGCATGCCCACTATGGGCATATATATATATATATATATATATATATATATATATATATATATATATATATATATAAACTATATATGTGTGTGAAAATTCAAGTTGGTTTTTACTTCAGGGCTCACCTTTGTGTTGTACATTGACAGGAAGCACGCTGTGCCTGCAGGGCTTCCATGAGTCAATTTGCATAGACTTATCAACATTTCTACATACAGGGGGGACAGCTATTATTTGTATATTTCTACCTGTGGGGTACACCTGATTGTTTAATGTGGATGTACATAGGATGAGGGGTATACCTGACACTTATACACATTCGCTAGGCCTGCACTGCTATGTCAGGTACTCCATTTCAGTCTGTACTGTTGCCTATCATACTGGCTTGAGGAATACCACTGTACTACAGTCCTTAGCTTCCAATTACATGCATATTTGTGACTTCATAGCCTACCCAACCCACATCGCACTGCCTGGTCTGCTGTTATCTGTCTGCATAGGCCTGGCGGGAGGTTACTCATATGCCTCTTCAGAGGGCATGATACAGCATTTGTTTGTGTTTGCGTTTGTCTACAATTGTCCTGCTGGCTGTAACTGTTAGGCATGTGACCCCCCCCCAACTGGTATGTGTGAGTGACTTAAGTTGTGTCTGTGCCAGTGAAATGCTGTCATGGCTTAGTGGTTCAGTACTGTGACTATAGTGCACAGTATCCTGAGTTCGAGCCCTGTCACTCCTTTTTATTTTCCTGCTGGGCAAACCTGACTGGTTAAGGAACAATAAAGCAGGTGTGAGCGTGTTTACCTGACTTTGCTCGATTTTGCCCAACTTTGCCCGACGTTGCCCGATGTTGCGCTGGTTAGCGCGGTGCGCAGCTATGCCCAGTTGTATTTTAATATTCTCATTACTGGTAAAATGTGCTTAGCAGTGCTTTATATTGCTTAAAATTGGGCACTCATGCCTCAGGCGGTGCTGCCGGGCTGCCTATTTCAGATGCACATAGTACAGTCCGTATACATGTTTGAAAACAGGTAGTGTCAAGTTAGGCATCCCTTTTACTGTATGTGCGAGTCAGGGAGAGGTGTCATTTCCAGGGTTCCTACTGAGTCAGTGTATGCGCTATGCATTGCCTCTTTGCCAAGGTCAGGGCATACTGGGCACGCCTTCTTCTGTCTAATGGGGCAGGCTTAGGTTGTTCCTCCTCCGAGTCACGCTGTGCCTGTACAGGCCTTGGCAATGGTAGGGGGCTGTTTGGCCCTGCTCCATGCTGTTCCTGCTGCAGCTGTTTCTGCAGGATCATATAGTGTAGCATGGCACATACCATACCAATTTGGGTACATGTAGTTGCTGAGTACTGCAAGGCTCCACCAGATGTGTCCAGGCACTGGAACCATGACTTGAGCATCCCAAGCACATGCTCAATTATGTTTCTTGTTTGTGTATGTGCTTCACTATGGAGTTCTTGTTCAGGTGTGTGTGCATTTCTGATGGGTGTCATCAGCCACAGCTCCAGGGGTATCCAGCATCCCCCACTAGGTGACCATCAGGGATGTCCCCATTGGCAAATCTCTGGTACAGCTGCATCAGATGCCAGATGTGGGAATCATGATAGCTTCCAGGGCAGCCAGCACACACATTCATTATTATGCCCTGGGCATCGCACATGACCTGGCAATTGATGGAGGGGAAGCCCATGCGGTTGATGTAGACCCTACCCCGCTCACCGGGTGGTGCTTTGATGCGTATGTGCGTGCAGTCTATTGCACCCACTACCTCAGTGTATTCTGCTATTTGGTGGAAAAGATGCATATTGCTGGCCAATGCCTCACAGGAATTGGGGAAATATACATGGTCACCAACATGTGCTGACATGGCATCCAGGAACTGGTGGAGTACCCCGGATGCTGATGCCTGTGAAATCCCCATCATATCACCAGTTGGTCTTTGGAAGGTACCTGTAGCTAGTATTCTTAGGCCAACACATACCTTGGTATCCACTGGGATGGGTTTACCCTCTGTTGGTTCTGTGTGTGAGGCATGGCCGGCACAGCTCATCAATTTGCTGTATGAGTTCTCTGTCTACCCTATAGCGCTCCACTATCATGTAGCCCCTGGTAGGTTACCCTGGGACTGTACACTCTTCTCTGTCTCCTCACTGTGGGTTGCTCAGCAGCATTCACAACATCACCACCCTCAGCACCTTGTTGCACATGTTGGTTTATGATAGCAAGAGCAGCCCCTAATATTTTGTCTGATTTAAGCTTTTTAAGCTTTCCCTCTTTGTATACTGCAGAGTTGCAGAGTTCTTGAGAAAAAAAACAGGGGGGGAATGCGGCTTGCAGAGTTTAAAGTGCTGGGCTGGGCTAGTCTGCTGCCTGTGTAATTGGCTGATTCTGATATATTTCACCTGGCAGCTCTGCTAGTTCTCCTTGGTTAACTTCCTACTACTTCTTTTCCTTCCTTTTGCCTTTCTGTTTCTGCCCGGGGGGAAGCGCCGCGCAAACAAGAGCAAATGCGCGCACATGCGCGCACACGCTGTGTGCATGTTTGCAAGGAGTTTCCTATCTTTTAACAGTGTGCACCTTTGGTTTGAGGTTTTCAAATAGGACAATTGTAGGCATGCCTCTTGCAATCCTGAGCAACTCAAAGCAAACATATGCCACTGTGCTCCAATTAGCTTACAGCATGTCTGACACACCCCCTCATGATGTCACCTACATTCTACTCTACTACTCACCTACTCCTACTCTTACACTCATGGGGCATGCCTCACATGCTGGGGAAAATTGGGATTCACTATCCTTATCCTCATTTGCATATGATTGCCTACTAATGCATGCTTACATCTCTCACACTGAGCTTCTCCCCCCTTAGCAACCACTACTCAGTGACCATGTTGTCTTCAGCCTGCCATTCACCTGCATAGCAGAATAAGCTTTTTAGTGAAAATGCCTATTTTTGGCTTGTTTTTAATTATTTTCTTGTTTTTATAAGCGCTGCACGTTTGTACGATGCTGCGCTATGCTTAAACATCGGAGATCGGGGAAACAAAAGTTAAATTTTTATATTTTTAAACATTTATAAATGCCAGTGGCCTTATATTTGGCCATTGGCATGCTTCCTGAACTGTATGCATCCTTTATTTGGAGCTGTCATAGCTCCATTTAGCTATTTGCAGTACTGTACTACGTTACCAACGGAGTACATTTCTGCAGCTAACACTAATCTTCCACGGACAGGTTAGTGTTTCCTGGATCGCAAATTTACCTCATTTGCATGGCTTTCAAAAGCAAATGAGGTAATTTGCATACCATGACGCTGTCCATGCAAGAGTATCTTTAGCAGCTCTCGTGCACTCCCCTGCCAGCTGTACCTGGATTGCATGGCAGACATATTGCCGGCGTGAGCTCCTACACTCTTCTTGCACTCCGTGCAAGCTTTCGTAAATCCAGCCCTACATGTACAGCTCTAAAACTAAACTGATGTGTATCATCAGTTTCACTAATGTGTTTTGCTAAAGAATTAGTTAATATTTTTATTTGAATCTTAGACCTATGTTCTATTATCCTATCTTTTAAGCTTCTAACCGATTTTCCAACATAGAAACCCAGGCGTTTATTACAAGTGGAAAGATATATAATAAATGGTGTGTTACATGTTGCAGTGCAATGAAAAATAAACCTTTTACCATTCACAGGATGTACAAATTCAGTTGATTGATTTATACTTGAGCAACAAGAACAGTTGTAACAGGGGAAATGTGCCCTTTATGTTAAAACAGCAAAACACAACAAACTGATGTAAAAAAATGAACAAAACCACGGAAACCTTGCTCAAGCAGTCCAAATGAACAATATGCGCAGGAAAAAACTGCTACAAAGAGCCAAACAGTATATCCTTAACGCCAATTTATTAGGAAACGTTTTCGCCTTGCTTACTAGCTTGGCTTCCTCAGAGGAAATTCAAGCCAAGCTAGTAAGCAAGGCGAAAACGTTTCCTAATAAATTGGCGTTAAGGATATACTGTTTGGCTCTTTGTAGCAGTTTTTTCCTGCGCATATTGTTCATTTGGACTGCTTGAGCAAGGTTTCCGTGGTTTTGTTCGTTTTTTTACATCCCTTTTTGTTAAAGACAGAAACAGTATTATTATTTAAAGAAAAATCTTTATAAATTAATAATTTCTTTAAATTACTACAATTACGATAGGTAAACCTAGGTCTATCTGGAAGCCAACTTTCATGACCCGGTATGGCCTTCAGGATGTCCCAGTTGTTACTAATAACATCTTCTATTGCTTTGCTAGCTCTACTATAGGTCATAAGGTATCTTAAGGGTTGTCATGGAATTGCACCCAACTCCTCAGAAGCAGTATTTGTCTGAGTAGAAAAAATAAGGTCTAGCTTTTGAGTTCCTTAATCCTAAGACATCCCTTCTAGCTGCTTCTATCGCTTCCATAGTGTAGCCTATTCCAATAAAATTATTAGTCATTAAGAAGAGCATGCATGTGAAAAAGACCTTTGAAAGTGTCCTTAAAACTCAATATCTACGAGCCAATAGGCTGAATACTCAGCCAGTGGTTTGTGATGCTCAGATGCAGGAAATGACTAATCATTTTATTGAAAGAGGCTACAATATGGAAGAGATAGAAGCAGCTAGAAGGAATGTCTTAGGATTAAGTCCTCCTAGCCTCTTGGATCCACTGATCCAAGAGATCCCCCTTTCGCCACTTCAGGTCGGCATAGTGATGCCAGACCTACTCACCAGTTTGGGGTATGCCAGTGGCACTGGTGAGGTCACGGGCAAGACATTCCCAGGCCTCCTTTTTGTATTGGGAACCCTGGTACTGGCCTGCAGCAGTCTCATGTCATGGTCTTTCACAAGGAGTCCTGCCATGACTCTGGCCTCCTGGATGCCCCAGCACTGCGCCCGAAAGTGCACACCCTCTCCCATTCCAGACATAGTGCCTGCAAGGGGAAGCTACAACCGGTTATGAGATGTATACTCACCTGTTGGGATTAAATAGTGCCGGGTTCCCACACTTTGCCATGATTGGATGGTTTTGAAAAGGCTAAGCTATGGGCAAACCTGCTTACCTAAGGTTGGCATTGCTTAAAGGGGTATACCAATGGGCAGTCTGAGTTAGCTGGCCTACACATTGCTTACACCTACTAAGCTGGGCTGTGCAATGCTTAGCATTGCTTAATATTTAAGTTGCATTATATTTGCATTGTGGCATTGATTTATTATTCATTGCATGTTATATATGTGTCTGGTATCCATGATTCATGTGTATGTGCACTATATGGGGTCCTTGTGTTTATTAGGGGATTTCAACACTTTATTACAATGACACCTCACATCTGGGCTTAATGCAGTACTCCAGTTCACGTATTTATATTATGTAGTAGGTTATACAACATAAGACTGTATATAGATTCCTTTCACATGTTCAGTTTGAATTTCCTATAGTGAGTATCTGTTTAGTGATACCTCAGTCTTTTGTACTGCTTTGATGGTTTATTGGTTAACTACTGTGACTAAAGTGTAGAGGGTCCTGGGTTCAAGACCAGAAAGGGTCTTTATTTTGTTTCTGGCCAGAACAGCGAGTGTTGCATAGAGAGTGATTAAGGCACTTTTAAGCACTTGTAAGTGGGTTTGCATGGGTTTGTGTGAGGGTAAGCTATGCTAACCTTTGATTAAATATGCTTACAGAGAGTTAGCTTCAATATTGCTTCACCTGTGTGCGCATTGCTTACCCCGTGCAAACAGGCTTAAACTCACTTGCTACTGCTTAAATATGCTTACTCCCACTTACTACTAGTTAATAGTGCTTATACTTGCTTATTAGTGCTTACTCTCGCTTACCACCGCAATAATTTAGACATTAATGTCTAATGGTTCTTGGGAAGGTGGTGGATTTGGAAACTGTATTGAGTTATCATTCATTATACATTTTACCTTCCATTTGTATCCCTGATTCCTGTGTACATATATTGTATGGAGCACTTGTGATTATTTGTGAACTTTGCAACAATATGACACTGACACCTCACATCTGCATTTATTGCAGTACTCTAGTTCACAAATATATGTTATAAATATATGTTACCATAGGCTATGCAACAAAATAAATTGATCATACAGTGATTTGACATGGAAAATGGATTGTACTGGAGTGGGACTCGAACTGGGAATAACTTTGCATAAGGCAAATGCTCTGCCCACTACACTATTGTTGCACTACTTCAGTTGCATATATCTTGCTTTTTATCCTCTTGTGCGATTTAAGCTGCATTAACCGTAGCTAAGTGATGGGCAAACCCGTACACCTATGGTTAAATTTAATCTGTTTCATAAAAAAAATTATTTATATTTTATGTTTTAACTATTGCTCTTGTAAATGTGGGGGGGTGTTGCTGGTGGTATGCAAACACCTATGAACAATCTCACCCATCCTTATTCATACTCTGCTGTTCTTCATTGCAGGGCGTGTATATTCTGAGAGCTCTGCTCTCAGACACGCCTCTGCACTCGTACACGCTCCATGTCCAGTTTGGAGCTCAGGCAGCGCGCCTTCATTAATATTCATGGTGCGTTGTCATCCTTCTCCTAAACGGCCACTTCTGTGCAGGATGAAGCAAGTCCTGCATGGAACGATAGTGAATCTGGGGGAGGGTGAATGCAGCTGTGTCCAGTATTGTGGTCAAGTGCCTACATATTCTTGCCACCTCATGCCATTCTGGAGGGGGAGATGCAGACACTTGCTGCCGGGTCTGTATAACTGGTTCAACACCTTGGTACAGTGGTGAAAGAGAATCCCATACTTGTACATCCATCGACGTAACAGTATGGCCTTATCTCACTGTGGCAATATCTCAGAACTGTACATATTCACACAGATTACCCAGAGGCAGGGATCATAAGCAGGGACATTACCCCTATTATGGTTTATGAGCAGGTTTGTAGCCACCCATTCTTGTGTTTGCAGCCTGGGATAGCATGTGCACATGGCTGTGTTTTGGACTTCACACACTCCATGCTGCCCATGATCCCACCCCCCTTTATTATTCTATACTCTTCCATAAATTATGCAAACATTCTCTGATAATGTCCCTATAGTTATCACCTCATCACAGCAGTATATTGGTGTTGGTCCACAGTTCATGCAGTAGGACATGGTGGACATGTTACTGTGGTTTGTCCAAATGACCATGCATATGGGTTCTGTGGACTGTGTTATGTTGTTATTTGGGAGTCCATGACATAACATACATTGGCAGTACAGGTGAGACACAGGCTTTTGGCAGAGAACTGTTGGCCATTTGGTAGTGATGCAGGCCAGCTGTAGCAGGCTGTTGCATTCTGTCAGTCCTACAGTCCCAGACTGCAGTACAGTATATTCCCATGGGGTGACAGGGTAGGTGTGCTAGGTGTTAATGACAATACTTTCTGTCAGTATTGATCCAGTGGTGTGTATGCTGGCAGGGTGCTGCTAGGGACACACCTGCATGGGACACCTGCACTGCATGATGCATTCTCTCGCTATTGCCATACACAGGTGGGGGTCATATTGTACTCATTCCCAACAGCAGGGATAAGACCGGAGAGGTACCCGTGGGTGGTGGTTGGGTGAGCTGGGTGGATGTGCGCTACGGACACTACTTGCATCTGACTCACAGATATGCATAGTGAATTCCACTTATGCTTGTGTTGGGACATCAGCTGTTTCTCAATACATCATTCCTATGATCTTTGTGGTCTGCGAGGGTTTGGCCAGACGATATCGGTATTCCCTACTACAAGCCCAGATAATGTGCTGCAAATCTGTTTGTACAATTCCAAGGGTGTGTCCATTTAATGTTTGCACATTATACCCTGTCTGTCTGGGGTACTTCCCCCTGTGTACTGCTTGTATATCTGGCCTGACAGTCATGCCATGTCCCTCTTTCAGATGGCGACACATATTACTTCCAAACATTTATAATGGCTTACTGCTAGAATGTGTTATACTGGGAAGCATTGTATTTGGCACTGCAGTTGTGAGGACTTGGCCATGTCATTGGCAGCACTGGGCAATGGCCACCAGGACAAACCTCACCATATATACATACTGACCACTGTCACACAATATAAAACATACACCAGCCTAACACACGCAGACCTGCATATTGTACACATGCTACAATCTATCCTGCCACCTTGGCCAGCTCAGGTAATCTGTGCTCCACTGGTA
This sequence comes from Protopterus annectens, assembly GCF_019279795.1. Classification (NCBI taxonomy): domain Eukaryota; kingdom Metazoa; phylum Chordata; order Ceratodontiformes; family Protopteridae; genus Protopterus; species Protopterus annectens. The sequence goes on from NC_056749.1 coordinate 858,095,845, forward strand.
TTATACCTACACATACATGTTACTACATTTCTACATAGGACTTGGGGGGCAAAGCTGTGTGTTACTACGTGTCTACATAGGATTTGGGGGGGCACAACAGACTGTTACTACATTTCTACATAGGATTGGGGGACACACCTGTATGTTACTATGTGTCTATATACGATTGGAGGAGCACACCTGACTGTTACTACATTTGTACATAGGATTTGGGGGGGGCACACCTGTGTGTTACTATGTGACTACATAGGACTGGGGGGCACCCCTGTTACTACATTTCTACATAGGATTGTGGGGAGCACACCTGTGTGTCACTACATGTCTGCATAGGACTGAGGGGGCACACCTGACTGTTACTGCATTTCTACATAAGATATGGGGGGCACACCTGATGTTTACTACATTTCTACATAGGTTTGGAGGGGCACACCTGACTGTTACTACGTGTCTACATTGGATTGGGGGGGCACACCAGACTGTTACTACATTTCTACATAGGAATGGGGCGGACACACCAGACTGTTAATACATTTGTACATAGGACTGGGGGGGCACTCCTGACTGTTACTACGTGTCTACATCAGATTGGGGGGGGGCACACCAGACTGTTACTACTTTTCTACATAGGAATGGGGCGGACACACCAGACAGTTAATACATTTGTACATAGGACTGGGGGGGGGCACTCCTGACTGTTACTACATGTCTACATCAGATTGGGGGGGGCACACCTGACTGTTACTACATTTCTACATAGGATTGGGGGGCACACCAGACTATTACTACATTTCTACATAGAATTGGGGGCGCACACCTGACACTTGTACACATTTGCTATGACTGTACTGATATGTCAGATACTCCATTTCATTCTGTAGTCTAACCTATCATGCTGACTAGAGCCATATCAGTGTACTACATGTCTTAGGTTTGATTGACCTACATATCAGTTTCTGACTTCTTACCCTTCAGAACTAACATCCCACTGCCTGACCTGATGTAGTCTGTCTGTGTAGGCCTGGGGGGGAGGTTACCCATAGCCATCATTCAGAGGCCTTAGCACAGCCTTTGTTTGTGTTTGTCTACTCCTGTCCTGCTGGCTGAGACTGATGCTGGGTATGTGAGCCTCCCTGACTGGCATGTGTGTGTCATATGGACACACATGTGACCCAGCACATTTCATGCAGTGGGTTTTGTCACCATGTGTAGTACCGGCTACTATGGTAACACCACTCTTTGTTACAGATCTCATACTGCCACTATAGGTGTCTACTATCTGCTGGCATCCCATTCAACCACTGATTCCCTTGCATGCTCACATCCATACCATAGATACAAGTAAAAATACATACTACTCCATTTGGCAATTGGTAAGAAGAGTGACTTACCCTGTGGCTGTGCCAGTATTGAGGATGGTGCTGGAGGGCTGCCTATGTCAGTTGCACATAATACACTCTCTATACATGGCTGAGCATAGGTAGTGTCATGTTTGGCACCTCTTTTACTGTATGTGCGAGTCAGAGAGAGGTGTCATTCCCTGCGTCCCTACTGTGTCAGTGTATGTGCTATGTGTTGCCTCTTTGTCAAGGCCAGGGCATACTGGGCACACCTCCTTCTGCCTACTGGGGCAGGCTCAGATTGTTCCTCTGAGTCACTCTGTGCTTGTGCAGGCCTTGGCAATGGTGGGAGGCTGTGTGGTCCTGCCCCATTCTGTTCCTGCTGCAGCTGTTTCCACAGGATCATATTGTGTAGCATGGCACACATGATGACAGTTTGAGTACATGTAGCTGGTGAGTACTGCAAGGCTCCACCAGGCTCCACCGAGTGTCCAGGCACCAGAACCGTGACTTGAGCATCCCAAACACATGGTCTATTATAATTCTGGTCTGTGCATGTGCCCCGTTATGGAGTTTTTGTTTGGGTGTCTGTGCATTTCTGATGGGTGTCATCAGCCACGGCTCCAGTACATAACCAGCATCCCCCACTAGGTGACCGTAAGGGATGTCCCCATTGGCAAATCTCTGGAACAGCTGTGTCAGATGCCAGATGTGGGCATTGTGATAGCTTCCAGGGCAGCCAGCATACACATTCATTATAATGCCCTGGGCATCACACATGACCTGGCAGTTGATGGAGGGAAAGCCCTTGCAGTTGATGTAGACCCTACCCCATTTACCGGGTGGTGCTTTGATGCATATGTGTGTGCAGTCTATAGCATCCACTACCTCAGGGTATTCTGTTATTTGGTGGAAGAGACGCATATTGCTGGCCAACGCCTCATGGGTGTTGGGGAAATATACATGCTCACCAGCATGTGCTGACATGGCATGAGGGAATCGTTGGAGTACCCTGGATGCTGATGCCTGTGAGATCCCCATGATATCCACAGTTGGCCTTTAGAAGGTACCTGTGGCTAGTATTCTTAGGCCTACCCATACCTTGGTATCCACTGGGATGGGTTCCCCTCTGTTAGTTCTGTGTGTCAGGCATGGCTGGCACAGCTCAACAATTTGCTGTAGAAGGTCCCTGTCCACCCTATAGTGCTCCACTATCTCAAGCTCATGTAGCCCCTAGTAGGTTACCCTGGGTCTGTACACTCTTCTCTGTCTCCTCACTGTGGGTTGGTCGACAGCATTCTCATCCACACCACCCTCAGCCTCTTCCACATATTGATGTATGACAGCTGCTGTAGCCCCTATCATTTTGCTGTTTTTGTTTGTTAAAATTTCCCCGCTTGTATACACTGGTGGTGTAAAAAATATATATGATAAGATCATGCTTGAGGCTATGGAATGTTTATGGCAATTAAGATTGAATGCCTGTATGTTACCTGGTATCAATGAAAACATATCATTTCAAGTATTTTAAAATACAGGTCACACTTTATATGACCATATTTTAATATAAATTATTATGTAACACTGTATAATTTACAATTCTTTGTATACATATATATTTTTTTCCTTCTTTTCCTTCTTTTTCATTTACATATACACATATTTACATATTTATTTATATATATATATATATATATATATATATATATATATATATATATTGGTATAGTAATTTTTAAATATTTTATAATTACAAATTCATTATAAATTAGCTATATATATTATTTAAAATTTGTATTCAACATTTTAATTTTGTATTGTTGCTATTTATTATATATATGTATATATTTATTTATTTATTATATATGTATTTTAAACAAGGTTTTGAACATGGTTTTATTGATGTCAAGTGATTTTTATATACTTTTTACTGTGATATTGTTTAATTAAATAATTAATTTTATGATGTTAATTAGTTAATTAAGTGATTAGGACAATTGATTGTGTATATATATGAATGGCCTTGTGCTAATTCTTTGTACTCTGATGATGCCCTGATGTTTGGGTGAAAGCGCTAAGTACTTTTTATTTTGGTTCAGTAATAAAGCAGGTTGATGCAGTTCACTGTGTGGGTTCTTATTCTTACCAGTTCACATTGCGTTAGTTGTTCACAGAGATGTAGATGTTTACCTTACCCATCACTTATAATATTTGCTTTTGAGTTTTCATTTTTATCTTTCTTCCTTTGATGGCTGTCTTGCATCAGCAGATACAATTCTCACCTCTACTAATATCTCGTCCCACATTTTCATGCATTATTTCAGAATTCTTTCTCAAATGTTATTTGAATATTCACAGCCCAACATCCCTTGTATGTACATACATTCTCCACCGTGCATCTGCAGCAGTTTTTGTTACCGCCATGAATCTGTCTAGCCCACTTGGACCAACATGATCTTTGTAGATGATGCAAGGTTACTGATCCCTTGTGGGTTGCAGCAGTTTGGTAATTTCATCCCAGTACTAACGTTCTTTCTTACTACTGTGTTGCGTTTCCCATTTCTTCATAAATCTTCCTATTTCCCTTTATTTTTCCTATCTGTGCTATTCTTGTATAGTCTTTCTGGCTTCTCTTCCTTTCCATCTTTTGAACGTAAACACTAGTACTTTCATCTTTGTTTTATGTTACCTTTACTCATTCCTTAAATTCCTTTAAATGGCTGTTTTGGGTTCCTCTACTCCTCCATTTCTCAGTTAACTTTTACCAGACCTCCCTATATTTTATCTCATTTTTCTCATCCTTTCCAAATTAAGACACCGTTCTTTCCTATCAACAGCACTGAGCTTAGCTTCCTTATTCACTTCCTCTAGCTATTCCTTTTCTTGCTTCCATGGCTTTTTTTATTCATTACTGCCCCATATTATACATTCCAACCCTGTCCCATGTTAAGTCCACCATTAACTTTAGCCCATTGATTCACTTCCAAATATTTGACAATATTTTCTTCCCTTTTTCTCTGAAATCTCAATTCAGCCTCTCTTCCTTGTCCATGCTTTTATTCTCCTTTCTCACTAGCTGTTAGTGGCTATTGCATGCTATGGTGTATTTCCCATAGTGGGGTATCTCAGCCACCTCTATCCTACATTGCTTGCAGTTTTCTGGCCACTATATTAATATGTATTCCTTCTATATGAAGAAGTCATGTATTTCTTTGTATGTCCCTCAAAAGCATTCATTTCCTAGTACTGTATATTCATTGTACCTAATACTTAATACCTAATTCACTGCATGCATTTGTTCAATCATCCTCTTCTTGCTTGTTGTTTTTGTAATTTAAACTAGCTGCTGTCTGCTTAGGCCTGTCCCTTCTCTAGTAACCAGTTTTATTTCCTAGTATTCAAACAGACCTTTCCCGTATTCACATTTATTGATGATCTTGATTGTAAATACAAGTCCAAGTTATTCACTTCTCCCTTGCTTAATTCCTTGGCTTATTTGCACTCTCTCTGAGTCAGATATGCTTCTGTATTTCTTATGTAAATATTACAGTCTTTTTTATCACCTCTTGCACGCACAGTGTCTATTTAGGCTAATATACGTACCTTCTCCTGCGGTAACCAGCCTGACTACATTTTGTGTTCACTTTCTTCATTCTTCTATTTCTGTTTTTGCTGCATCTCAGTGGCTTCTCTTTCTAGTCTTTTATGGTTTCCATGTACTGCTTTCCTTTGATCCTTGACCAATTTCATCCATTCTCCGTGTCCATTTTGCCTTAAGCTTGTTTGGCCATGCAGCCTGATAGGTGTATATGAGTTACACCTCCCTTTGTCCTTGTCCTCTGATTGTCACTCATTTCTTTAGTTGAATTGCCCTTGTTAATCCCATCACGTTCTCCTTTTCATCCTTTATCTATAGATTTTGTTCCCACTTTTGCTTTTTTTTGAAATAGTCCTTTAAAGGGGTGCTGTTAAAATGTTTCCTTGCCATGGTTCTTTAATCAGTTCCCAGGTTTTAGGACTTCAAGCCAATCTGATCTTTGCTGAAAATGTAACAGTGATAATAAACTGAGGCATGGCAGTGAAAAGGCAAACAGTGAGCGAAAGACACTCAAAAGGAACTTTGTGTTATTCTGTGCATGAGTTTTTCAAAACATAAAAAGTCAAAATTAAAATATAGAAAGATAACTCTGGCACACTTACTCATGATCCCATCTAATTAATCATTAATAATTTCCAGTTAACTTTCAGTATACACAATTGAGGACAGATCATTATTTTAATGAAATGCAGTAATTTGATAGTATGTAGCTTTAAAACACAGTTAAATATTCAGAACTGAATTTAAACATGGGTGGTTAGTCACACTGAATATAATCTGCTAAAATAACTCTTGATATTCCAGCAAAGAAACAAAGTCACCCCTGCCAACTATAATTACTATTTTCCAAGACAAAAGGGTTGACTTAAAAAAAAATATTGCAAGTACGTCTACAAAGTGATTAATAACAGATTGTTTTTTTAGCATAAATATATTTTCCAGAATTACACGTATTATGCATTAGAATAGTAAAATCTATCCAGAGTGCTAACAAGGATGTAGTTACTTTGTTTTTATAGCATAAATATATTTTCCAGAAATCTGCCCAGAGTGTTAACAAGCATATGTGTACTTACCTTCATGTATAAAATGACAAACCAGAACAGAAGGTATGACATCGCTTGCACTCACTAATATCCACATTAGTATAATTGTTTCTTTCCAATAACTGCTTCAAATTGCTATCTTTTTTTGTCACTAAAATCAGTTAATTACCAAATCAGGATTATTTTCTAGTAATAGTTTCTTTTCTAAATAATGTCATGAGTATATGCTTAATTTCTGGCTTCTGGGTGTGGGTAATGCAATTTGCCCATGGTGCTTGGTGTTTGGCCACTCGCACCCCACCACCAGGCCAACCACCTCACCTACACCCAAATTACACGTTGGTTATATAATATTCTCTATGTCTCCCTAATGTCTTACGTACCACATCAAAATTATGCCTAATAGGAGAAGCAGGGATGTATTTTTGTGACTTGGTGTTCTTTATAAAGGAAATATCTTTGTGTGACAGAATTGGCATATATAGCTAATCTCTCCTGAAAAATGCATTCACTAAATCACTAAACATCCAGTCAATGTAACCTCAGTTTAGAAACACTTTTAAATGCTGGACTTCAGTCAAAAATCTTGAGTCTAAATGAGCTAATCCATATTTACACGTTTGGCTGTACTACACACTTGCCTTTATATAACTTGAGTGGCCACTACTTAAATGCAAAAACATACTTGCAATTGATTTTTTTGAAAATACTGCTAACTTGTTAGCTTCTTCTACTTACATTACAACATCAAAAAAAGTCAGCCTTGTTTTGGCCCATTTTGTAATCTCTTGTAAACTGATACTGATAGATGAATTAAGCAGCCACCATGCAACTGCAGCATTACATGAAAGTGTGTTGCTTGAATTGTTAGACACAATCTAAACCGAAAAGAGAAGACAAGTTATACAGTTATACAACTGTAAATGATGCTATGTTTTAAGTATCACAGCTCTTGTTCCTAATATCACTGTTATTTTTTAGATTCTTGATTCTGTTGTCTATATTTAATTATTGCCTGTTTGGAAAAGTAGAAATGATTTTGCTATATTTTCTTTGCTATGTTAACATTTTTTCATATGGTTTTGCAGTTGTTGTCCTTGCTTTTTATTAATGTTGGAGACGCTCACCGGTATACAGTGAAAATGGGCCATGGAATACTTTAGGTCAAGAAATGTGAAATTAATACATTTTCACAAAATCATGTGTTCTACAAATGACGTGGACATTAAATAGCAACATCTGACATTTAGTACTTGTGTAGTGATAATTGTGCTGTTTTTTTATTAATAATAATTTTTGAAAGAATTATGTTATATCTTCAGCACAGCTCCACAGTTCATTTCCTGGAATAGGTGGAAACATGACATCCTTTATGCAGACTAGTTATTTCTAGGTGTAATTACAATCACAAATGGGATGCAGTAAAGTTTGGAGTGGCACCAGATGTGCAAATTTCCATCATGGAGATCATCATTAGAGAAATGCTCACATCCATACCTCTCAATCTCTTACTGCAAGAAATCTGGACAAAGACGGACAAAATGTGGGGGGAGGATGCCGAAAAAATAGGGACAGATTTTAAATATTGCTCTTATAGGTTCATAGCTAGGTACTAGGCTATCTGCCCAAAGGAATTTATAAGTCTAGATGGAATGTGTTGGCTTTCGCCGCCCCCTTAGATTAATTCCCTGTGCCTCTGACAAGCAGAGCCACTGAAGTGATCCCCAGGGTAAACTTCCTGTATCCCATCCACTCATCAAGGTTTCTCTTGAAGAGTGTTAGTGAGGAGCTGTGCCTAATGTAGATTGGAATCTTGTTCCAGAGCTTGAGAAGTCTCTGGGACAGGAATCTATCCCTCCAGCACATCCTATTTATTGTTGTGGTGAAGTTTAGATCCCTAGAGCGTGTGGCTCGTGGGGATATGGTTTTCTTTAGGTGGAGCATGTCCATCATTTCTGGGTTGGACATGGCCTTGTATGACAGGCAGAGATCACCTCTGAGTAGGCGGTATGCAACCGAGTATAGCTGGAGTTTCTTCAGTCGAGCTGCATAGGGCATCTGTTTGAGACTAGTTATAAACTTAGAAAGTTGCTAGAGTAACAGGGTTTGTATTGACATACATTTTCTGAAGGATTTGAAGTCTGAAACTCAAATGCATGTCATTATTTAGTGACATCAGACCTCAGATCATCCCAGTGATTTGCCAGAAAACCACAAATGTTATAAGGAACAGACAAAAAATATGAGGCAAAATCTGGACATTCTGCAAAAATCTGGACAGTTGAGAGGTTTGCTCACATCTTGGACATTATGACCCAAAATTACTAAAGAACCTAAGGAGATACAGAAGGTTCAAACCCACAGCTTCCCAATACATGTGTACTTTTAGTATTTTTAAATGTCTTGAGCAATAATGTCATGGCATTTACATGTTTATGGATCTTTATTATTTTGCTTTATACTTAAAACAAGTGTAGGAACTACAGATACTATGAAGCATAACATTAGTGCTTTATCAATAACATACATTATATATATATATATATATATATATATATATATATATATATATATATATATCTTGATCTATATCTATCTATCTCTCTATCTATCTATCTATCTATCTATCTATCTATAGAGAGAAAGAGACATATGAATGTCTCTCTCTCTCGCTCTCTCTCTCTCTCTCTATATATATATATATATATATATATTTTTTTTTTTAATGTATATGTATCTATACAAAATCACCAGGGGATGCTGAAGCCTAGTCTTTTTTAAGTATCCATTACCACAACAGAAGCATAGAAGTGATATGACCAAGGAGTGCACTCAAGGAAGCTCATGCAAAGAGATGTAATTGATTTAGTGGGTCATGACAGTCTAGCAACTCATGGTTTAAACACTCCCAGGAAATCATTAAATTGATAATCCCTGCTTCCATGACAAGTTAATTTGTGATGCAAAGACATGCTAGCCACAATGATGTTAAGACTTCATTACTGGGTACTTTGCATGTCTCTGAACTACATTTACTACTACAATGTGCAGGTCATTGTTGATCTGTACATAGCAGTGAGAAACTGAAGCTCATGTGGGCATTTGCATTCCTTCCCCGCAGTCAGTGCCACACACACAAGCACATATTCAAACACACACACACACACACACACACACACACACACACACACACACACACACACACACACACACACACACACTACAGTTACTCTACATGGCCACCTGACTTATTCATCCATGTTGTGGTTCCTTCACATCCTAATTGCCATAACAGTTTAAGTGCTATTATGGCACACATGTAGTTGCCCTGGTGGTTAGTGTCCCCTGCCCATCATCATAATAATGTATGCATCATTATGGATGATTTGTAGAATCCCTGGTAACTTGTGTTTCTCCCGATCCCCATACTGATGCATGTACTGTTATGACACTTAAAATTAGAGTACCTCTGGTGTCTAGTGCCCTCCCCAATCCCTGTACAAATGCTGGTGCTGTTATGACACTTATCAAGACTTGAGCTTTGGTATAACAAAAGTGGCTAGATTTGCAGGCATTCAGTTACACAACTCCCACCACTGCTCCAGCCTCAGATATTTAAACTGGCTTGCGTTACCTCACTACCTCACGTTCACCCAACACCTCTTTGCCTGTAAAATGGTATATAAAACCTTATCCTGCCAGCAACCAGCACCATTCTTAACCATTACCTCCCTAATTGCCCTCTTCACATATCTGAGAAACACTTCCATGAAATCTGTAAACCAAAAAAATTTAATAGTCACTGCCTATATTCCTACTCAGTAGCCATGATCTGGGAACAGTAATGCATCATTGCTAGAATCTCCTTGTGTCTGACTGAGAGTGCTTCTCAAACAATCTGAAGATATAGAGCTGATAAGTATATTTTTGGCACTTTAACTGTTTAGTGTTCTGCACTGTCTTTATTTTTGCTTGACTGAATTATTTATATACTTGCTGGCCAAATTTTGTTTTCTGATCTGTGCTGATTTTGTTTTTCTTAGAGAGTTTGTAGTGAACTTATTCCAGGGTGGAAAATCTGGTCTAAAAGCTTTTGTGTTATCTGATTGTTTCAAGGCTTGGCTTTTGTCTTGCTGGTATAAAAATATTATCTTTGTGTGAATTCCCAAATATCATTGCTGGAATCTCCTTGTGTCTAATGGAGAATGCTTCTCAAACAATCTGGAAATATAGAGCTGATAAGTATATTTTTTGGCACTTTAACTGCTCAGTGTTCTGCACTGTCTTTATTTTTGCTTGACTGAATTATTTATATATTTGCTGACTGAATTTTGTTTTCTGATCTGTGCTGAAATTTCTTTCTCTCACCCAACTACTGTGTTATTAAAGTTGGTGGCTTTTGGAGTTGCCTGCCTCTACTGTAAATTTGATCTTGGACACTCCTCCCAGTCCAATTTCATTAGCTCATTCTACCTAATACAGAGATCATTTGAGAAGGCCAAACTGCCTAGTCCCTTAACCTTCAATTATTGTCTGTTCCTGTTCCCTCCCTTTCCACTTTGTAAAAAAAAAAGGACACAATTCAGCTGCTTAAATTTTTTTTGTATTTGTGTTTCTTCCTACTTCTCTGTTACTTCATCTTGCTTTTTCTTGCTACTTGCTGCTTGTTCTCTAAACTGTTTAATTGCATCTTTTCTGTTGCAATTATTACTGCTTGTTTTTAGCCTGTCTAAATTAGGTATTATTCTTAAGTGTTATTCTAAGCTTTTAGTTTTGGTTTAAGCACTTGGGCTTTAGTCCCACCCCTTAGCTCTCCCTGGCCTTTCTCCCTCAAATTCTGATAAATATGTATGGACAATTTCCTACAATTTCTCCTGCCAGTCTGGTTGATAAGGGCATCCTGAGACAGTGTAGCAACTGCTTCATGTATACAGGCAACCATCGACTACTACCACCTAGGAACACAATTTGTGAGAGATGCAATTACATTAGGAAGCTAGAGTCCATTGCCCCCCCTCATGTCAGTATATCTGGCACTAAAAAGGTTGTCAACACAATCACTACACCTCAAACACCACCCACATCTACACAACACACACCTACATATGCAGAGGTCCTCCACATAAACATACCCAAACAAAGGAGACCTCCGAGGCAAAAACACACGTGATCTCTAAAGCCCTCCAAACCACATACCATGCATAGTCCACACACCTGTGTCTCTCATCCACTAAGGCTTCATCATAAATGCAACATATTAGTCATAGGAGACTCCATTATGAGACACACAGATGTGCCTTTCACCAGGCTGGATAAGGAGAAAGTCACGGTTAGTTGTCTGTCAGGTGCCAGAATCCATCATATTACATACGCACTCAAGTCTCTCAACAACAGGCACTCTTATGACTCTGACATAGTCCAGGATGGCGTGAATGACTTGAGACATACCTCTCTGGACTATATGAAGGGAGACATGGTTGTGCTCGCTGATTATGTGTCCCAGGCAGGTATGTACCTAACCTTAAGCAGAATTCTGCCATCACCCAGAATGATGCATCAATACAAACAAAAAATGACTGACTTTAACAATTGGCTTAGTTTCTGGTGTCATTCTAGGGGGATCCAGTACCTGACAGCCTGTGAAGATATGATTAACAGATCACGATGCTTTGCCAGAGATGGCCTGCATCTGTCTCACCTGGGTTTCAGGCTTCTGGCAAAGGTTCTCGCTGCCCCTATAGTGTCTTTTTTAGAAAAAGTGATGAGGTTAAAACTACCAACATAAAAATTTCAACAAAACACAAATTAAAGGTCATGCTGCTAAACACTAGGAGCCTGAACATGAAACTGCACTCAGTGCAAGCATTCTTAACCCTGGAAAATGCTGACATCTGTGCAGTCACAGAAACCTAGTTCAAAGCTGTGGAGAGCACCCCAGCCTTACCTGTTTATTCATCCTATCATACATTCAGACCTCAAACTGTGGGCATTAAAGCCAAAGGAGGTGGAGTTTCAATATACATTAAAGACATACACACCTCCAGGCTGGTCAAACAGTATGACACGCAGGAGCCACTCCAGGTGCAGTTAACCATTGACAAGACCTCTACTCAAATCATAGCTAGCTACTGCCCCCAAATCTGACTTAAGATGCCCAATCCACCTACTTGGACCTGTTTGAATCTATCAAGATTCAATCCTTTACCTTGAGACTGGGTGACTTTAACTTCCCAAACATAGATTGGAAGAACTATTCAAGCCAGAACACAAATGCCCAGAGATTACTCCATTTTGTTAATGCAAATGCCTTGGAACAGCTAGCTGATAACCCCACAAGAGGTGACAATATTTTGGACTTGGTATTAACCAACATGAGTAACCACTGCAGCATTCCCTATAGTATAATCCTCCCTGGTAAGATCTGACTATAAAGCAGTCACTTTTGAAGTCTCCATCTCCGCCAACCCACCCACTAGCTAGGATCAGACATAAAAACTTCTCCAAAGCTTATTACAGTCTTCTGAGGGTGGTATAAACAGCTTCACAGCCCTCCTCCCTCTGAAGGAACTGGCATCAATATCCAAAACTGCACCAAAGCACTATACTAGCATTTATATAAATGCATGGAATCAGGAATACTCAACAGGATTAAATCATCCTCCGCAAGGAAGAGTAAACCTGTCTGCTGGATATCTGCAATAAATAAACTCTATAACAAAAAGAAAAAAATTGCTGTCCAAGACCAAGAAGGAGCAGGTGCCCAATTGGAAACAGTGTCTCCTTAGCCTGAACAAGCATATAAGAGCACTAGTGAAATCCTCCAAAGGAAACTTTGAGTCCAAATTGGCCACATCTACCTGAGACAGTCATAAGGCCTTCTTCACATATGTCCACAACCTCAAAGGAAGCACCCAGATCTATTCAGAACTGGTGGTCAAGGACACCACATATACAAATGGGATGACATGCTCGACAAGCCACGATGCTTCGCTAGGGACAGCTTGCACCTGTCACCCCTGGGCTTTCGGATATTGGCAAAGGCTCTTGCTACCCCCATAGTGCCTTTTTTAGGCAAGGCTCAAAAGACAAACCCACCTCCATAGGTATCACAAGGGATAAGAAACTAAGAGTAATGCTGCTCAACACCAGAAGTCTAAACCTCAAGATGCACGCACTCGAAACTCTCCTTAGCATGGAGAACATCGATATCTGTGCAGTAACAGAAACCTGGTTCAAGGCTCCAGAGAGCACCCCAGCACTACCAGGTTATACCTCATACCATGCTTTTCAGCCCCAAAACTTGGACCAAACCACAAAAGGAGGGGGAGTATCAATATTCGTCAAAGATACCCACACCTCCAGGTTGGTGGCACAGCATGAAGCATCAGAGACAATCCATGTGCAACTAACTGTGGGTAAAACTGCCTTCCAGTTTATAGCCTGCTACAGACCACCCTCCCAAACACAGGAACCCCACTTGGCCTTCCTGAGAATACTGGAAAATATGAAGGTCTCTCCAAACACCATTATATTGGGCAACTTCAACTACCCAAACATAGACTGGGAGCATTACTCTAGCTCCAACACCCTATCCCATAGGTTCCTAGAATTTATAAACTCAAATGCTATGGAACAACTTGTTACCACTCCCACAAGAGGGGAAAACATACTGGACCTGATCATCACCAACACTATGCTCCAGACCAGAAGTGTATCCCTCACTGGTAAGATCAGACCATAAACTAATCTCACTGGATATTCACATCCCGACCCCACCCCCTGCCCAGAAAACCACAGTGAAAAACTCTCTAAAGCAAATTTCACATTCCTCAAAACCAAGGCGAAATCCTTCAAAGCCCCCGGGCCTGTGGAAAATACGGCCCAGACCACAGAATCCTTTATAAACGCATTCTATGAACACCTTCAGGAATGCATGGATCATGCAATCCCAAATAAAACCAAGACCCAATCCTCCAAAGGCAGACGTCCTGTCTGGTGGACCCCAGCCATAAACAAACTATACAATAGAAGGAGGAAGCTACTACATGATAGAGCAAAATCCCAAAAAGGGAAGGCATCTCTGATCAGTATTAGCAAAAAACTACGGGCACTCATAAAATCGTCTAAGGCCAGCTTTGAGAGAAAAATTGCACAGGACACTAAGGATAATCACAAGGCTTTCTTTAGTTATGTTAGGAACCTGGGTGGGAATTCCCAGATATGCTCAGAATTAGTCCAAAATGACAAAAATACACCAAGCCCACAGACATTGCCAACATCCTAGCTGACAGGTTCAGTGCAAACTTCTCCCCCCCTCCCCACCAAAAGGGCAAATATCTATCCCAACAGAGTGCTGTCCCCCTGACATCTCAGATGCTCAGGTAAGAGCCGCCCTCTCCAAAGCAAAAACACAGCATCAATGGGACCAGATGGTGTCCCGGGCTGCGTCCTACATGAACTCCAAGAAGAGCTAAACCCAAACATAAAACTACTGTTCAATCTTAGCCTTACTACAGGATATGTACCCAAAGAGTGGCATACAGCAACAGTGGTCCCTCTCCGCAAGGTGGTGCCTCAACGGATCCTGGAAACTATCGCCCCATAAGCCTGACTAGCTTGGTCTGCAAAGCTATGGAAAGGATCATCATGGACCTCATAAATAAAGATATTGGGGACCTACAGACACTGGATCCTACCCAGTTTGGCTTTGTTATGGGCAGATCCTGCCTCTTAAACCTGGTCGATTTCTTTGAAACAGTCACCAAGGCCATTGACGAGGAGAAGATGTTCCACACTGCCTACCTGGACCTCGCAAAGCCTTTGATACAATACCCCACTCGGGCATTATAGATAAGCTCACCAGCTTAAATATAAACCCCTATGTCACTAGATGGGTTGCAAACTGGCTCAAGGACAGAACCCACATGGTTAGAATTGCTGGAGCCATGTCAGACTCCAAACCAGTTACAAGTGGCGTCCCACAAGGCTCAGTCCTGGGACCTCTCTTGTTCGGTATATATTTCTCGGCGGTACAGGCCAACACAGAAGGACTGTGGCTGATGAAGTTCACAGATGACTGCAAACTGGGTGCCATAAACAACTCTCCAGCCGACACAAGCATCCTCCAAAAGGGCCTCATAGAAACAGACAACTGGTGCCAGAGCCATGGCCTCAAGCTAAATGCCAAAAAGTGTATAGTCATCCCCTTTGGCAAAACAAAGTGCCCACAAATTATCACATAGGTGGTAATCCATTAAGTACAGAAGAAGTCATTAGGGACCTGGGGACCCAAGTTGATAGCAATCTCTCATTTGACAACCACGTGGCCAAAGTGGTTAGAAAAACATTTTATATAGCCCACCTAATCATGAAGGGATTCACATCTAGATCAGGGAGGTCATTGTACCTCTTTACTCATCCCTCATCAGGCCCATAATTGAGTACAATGCCCCTTTTGGGATGTACCTTACCAGACACCTGCAGCAACTGGAAAGACCCCAAAAGTACCTCACCAAGAGGATCAAAGGGCTCAAACAGATGCCATATGCTGCCCGGTTAAAGAAACTCCAGCTCTACTCAGTGGCATACCGCCTGCTCAGAGGCGATCTGTGCCTGACGTATAAAGCCATGTCCAACCCAGAATTAATGGACATGCTGCACCTCAGAAAATCCAAATCCCATCGAGCTACGCTCGAGAGACTTGAACCTCAGCACTGAAATAAATAGGACATGCTGGAGGGACAGATTCATAACCCAGAGGCTCCCTTCACTCTGGAATAAAATCCCAGTCCAGGTTAGGCAGAGTCCCACATTGACTCTCTTCAAGAGGAATCTTGATGAGTGGATGGGAGATCGTAGGTTTACCCCGGCTATCACTTCTGTGTCACTGTTAGACAGAGGCACAGTATACTAACCTCAAAAAAGGCATAGCAAAATTAATTTAAAATGGGTGGCGAAAGCCAAACACACTCTGGCTAGGCTTATAAATGCCCTAGGGCAGATAGCCTAGTATGAACCTATGAACCTATGAACCTAAATGCCGTAGATATAATAAACTTGCTGGCTGACAGATTCAGTGAAAACTTTACCCCTCTGTACCCCCATCAGTAAATCAGGACATCCGCGGTACCTGCCCCCTTCCCCTTATATCTAGGGAATAGGTTATTACTGCTCTCTCAAAGGCAAAAAATACAGCCACCATGGGACCCGATAACAGCCCAGGCTGCAGAACTCAGGCAGGAACTTGCAGCACCATTAGACCTGAGTACCAGCTTCATCCCAGCTGAGTGGAGGACAGCCATTGCCATCCCTTTACACAAAGGTGGAGCATCTACTGATCCAGGAAATTATAGACCCATCAGCCTAAATAGCCTGGTCTGCAAGGCCATGGAATGGATTATCGTGGACTTCATTAACAAGGACATTGGCAGCCTCCAAACATTCAATGCCACACAGTTTGGCTTCATCAAGGGTAGGTAATGTCTGCTAAATTTGGTTGACTTGAGACAGTCACCAAAGCCATGGACGAGGGTAAGACGGTGCACACCACCTACCTTGACCTGGCCAAAGCCTTTGACACTATTCCCCACTTGGGCATAATAGATAAAATCTATCAACAAGGCATCAATTCATATGTTACTAGATGAGTTGCAAACTGGCTCACTGATAGAACCCACCTAGTCAAAATAGGAGAAGCCACCTCAAGCAGTAGAACAGTAACAAGTGGAGTACCCCAGAGTTCGGTCTTTGGACCTCTGTTATTTGGGATATACTTTTCTGAGGTGCAGGCCAAAACCAGTAGGCTACAGCTGAACAAGTTTGCAGATAACTGCAAGCTGGGTGCTGTCATCAATTCCCCTAGTGATGTGGACATCCTCCAAGAGGGTCTCACTCAGACAAGTGACTGGTGCCATAAACATGGTCTCAAGCTGAATACCAAAAAATGCATCATCGTCCCCTTTGGGGAGAGGGATGCCCACACAAATTATCACATTAACAACAACATCCTAAGCATGCAATCAGTCATGACGGATTTGGGCACCCAGGTTGACAGCAAACTGACTTTTGACCATGTTGCTTCCGTTGTACAGAAAGCCTTCTACATGGCTCATCTCATAAGTGAGGGTATCTCATCCAGGGACAAGGAGGTTATAACATGCTTGTATTCTTCCCTTATAAGGCCCATTATTGAGTACAATGCCCCTTTCAGCATGTACCTCACAAAACACATGCAGCAGCTGGACAGACCACAGAGGTTCCTCGCCAGGAGAATCCAAGGCCTCAAACATCTGCCATGCACAGATAGGCTAAAAGCCCTATCCCTCTACTCAGTTTCATACAGACTCCTCAGAGGTGGCCTCTGTCTGGCATACAAGGTGATCATGGACCCCACCTTGATGGGACTGCTGCATATCCGCAAGTCAAGCTCTACTAGAGTAACTCGCACACAAGACCTCAACCTGGTCTGTGACATCAACAAGACTTGTTGGTGGGACAAGTCTGTGTCCCAGAGACTCCCCAATCTATGAAATAGACTCCCTCTCCACATCAAGCAGAGTACCTCTTTACCCCTTTTTAAGCGCAACCTGGATAACTAGAGGAGAAACAGAAAATATACCCCTGGGATTCAACCCGTGTCCTTGCTGGACAGGGGCATTGAGTGCTGATTTGTCTAAACATGGGCTAAACTCTTGGCTAGGCTTATACAGACCTCAGGGTCAAGAGCCTAGTAACCTGCTATGATCGTATGTAGTCGCATATTCAAACAATCTCTAAAGAAATTTCTCCTTAACTCCTGGCTCTGTACATGGCTTACACCAGGAGGACACTACCCATTACTCCTTCCTTCCTTCTCCCTTCTCTTCCCCTTGTTCTTCTTTTTCCCCTTTCTTTTCCTCCCTTTTCTTATTAGCCAAAGCACCAGTTACCTCTCCAATAGCTCCCTACTTAAATCCAATTCCTAATCTACACCCAACTGCAAAATCTCTTTCCTTTCTCTTAGTCTTTTGCTCATATTTCAAATGCTTAACATTGTTGCATTTGACTTTTTGCCACATTCAGTATTGGTACTGGGAGAAGGCCATGGTGATTTACACAACCAAGTGATTCCATAAATCACTTGGCATGTAAATGCTGTCATAGAAGTGATTCTGGGGAAGATATCACATGGCTAACTAGTATATACTTCTCCCCCTTTACTGCCTCATTAGCATTCAGCATGGCCATGGGCCAACACTTCATCTTCATGCTAGTGAACCATGTAGCACTACCTTAGAGTAATTGCTGAATGCCAAAAAGGTACTGCAATATGTACAAGGAGCTGTACCCATCACGGTTCCTTTCGGAATCCTCCCCCTTATTTTTCTCTTGGATTGGAACTAAAATAGTCTTGCATCTAGGACATTAACAAAAACTCAGCATGTGGTGGCTGCAATCTTTCCTGGCGCTAGCAGAGTAGTCTGATGGAAGTGAGAACCACATGCCTGATGATGGACAAGGCATGTCATTGAAGGATAAGCAGAAATCTGCTCTGGGCAGTGATATAGATAGGTCAGAGAATGCTACATTGCCAGCTTCAGAGAACTGACTTAACTTGATGTTCCAACAAGTTTTGAGTGAGACTAAGCCAGAGATTCATTAATTCTATGCTCATGTAATGCAGAAGTAACACAATCAATTGTGTTAGCACAATATCCAGCACTGCTAATCAAATATACAAGAAGACACAGAACACAGCATGACAGGAAGCCTCATCTCGAGCCCACAGCACAAGTTCATGCTCATGCCATTGAAAGCAGGTGCAGTACTATTTGTATGTTCACAAAGGAATCAAAAAGAGTATGTATGACAAACCAAAGATTCAGAAGCAAGTGTGTATGCACTCAACCACATCAAATAAGTAAATTAGGAATACATGAGCAAGGGAAAACCTAACAAATAGACAATGAAGAGTTATGCTTTCGTAGGGTTTATTGAGTTAAATCATAGACATGTTGAGCATTACTAGTAATGTAATTTACATTAACAAAGTCATTAAATGTTCAGCATGAAAAACTATTGTAGAACAATATGGTCATCTAAGAGTTTTTGACCTATTCATAACACATCTTTCAGTCTTTCTTTTTTAAGAAAAGTGCTATTAATTTAAATATTTACAATATATACACAGAAAGGAGGAAAGTCAATAACACATGCTGTTATACAATGTTAGGAATACATTGAAACATCAAGGTAATCTTATAAAATTAAAACATTAAGAGCAACATTTCAAGGCTATCCCAATCGCTAAAAGTCTTAGTATGATTTATAGACTTTGTTCTGATCACTTTTTTTAGAGGTTTACATAGTATTGCTGTTAAATTTAAAAATTGTTTGAATTTAGGAATTGAATTTAATTAAGAGTTTTTAATAACTTTTCTAGCTACTGCCATGAGACTCCAAAACAATTTTTGTTATTTGGCTTTTACAGACAAAGGATGTGGAACATTCATTTGTTTTATTAATTTAGTTAAAGAAAAATTATCAGACCATAAACCCTTAAAAAAACGTATCTCTTCCCAACATACATTTAATTTTTCATAATCCTTAAATGCGTGTCCAATCACTTTTTACATCTTCCATCTCTAACAGACTGAAGAAGTAATTTTAGTAAACTTAAAGATTTTATAACAAAAGCTCTATGCATATATTTCCACATAAATTGTTCCAGTATAAACTTGAAGAAGTTTGACTGACTGATTTAAGTAACAGAGTTTTATTCTGGTCATTTATTCAGTCAAGCCACTACTATCTAAGAAGTTCCAGAATTTTGCATCAAAATAATTATTATTTAACATTAACTTAAACAACTTGGACATGCTTCTTTTGTAGATCAATTTATCCTTGATTATAGCATTTATATTCATATAATGGAGGAATAGTGTTCTGTTCTTTTTCACTTATGTTATCTATAAATTCATTTCATTTCTTACTGATGGATAATATTAACTGGTTAAATTATTCATCCAACTTATAATATTTCATTAAATATTCTGCTGACTTAGTTTTTCCTTTCTTAAAGCAATCAGACCATAATACTAATATATTCCTTTTTAGTAAATTCATTTTATCATTATTCTGAGTTTCCTTTAATCTGGAGGTGTGTGCAATGGAAAACACAACAATTCTATCTTGATATTAATGTAGTTTTAAGAATATATTTCTTAACTGTTTAAGACTTGATTTCATGTATGTAGTGTCAAACGACTAAAATAAATTTAATTCTAAGGAAACTTATTAACCAGATAAAAGGTTTGTTACATATTTTTAATTTATCATATTTGATAAGCTTATAACAATTTAGTAAAATCTGCTCCTGAATGGTTTTGCACTGACTAGTTTAAGTTGGGTCTATTCAGAATATAACAGTTAAAATTTGCAGCAAAAGAATAAGATTCTACATCTGGGAAGCTAACCCCATCATACTCCCATAATCTTATATGATTTCTATAAGCAGTTCTTGGCTTTTTAGGATACCATAAGAATGAAGTAAGCATTTTTTCCATTTTCTTTAAAAGATTTATGGCAGGTATTAAAGCTACTGAATGCAATATGTGTATAATAGTGGGTAATATAATCATTTTAATAACTAGCTTCAAAGGTAAAAAAATAATTCAATTTTTAACAATTATTTTTTCAAAATTATTATTATTATTAATACTACTCACATTTTGATTGATTTTTATTCCTAAATATTTTAGCTCTTTTCCTTTCCAATTATATTTATATTTCTTTTTTAACTTACTATCTAGTAAATAATTTAACAGAAAAGTTTAAGTTTTATTATTATTAAATTCCAGTAGCGATATGTCTTGAAACTTTTCAATTTCCTCAGCTATTTCTTCAATTGAATAGTTTAATTTTTCTATAGTTAGTAAAATATCAAATGAAAAAGCTGTATTTTAGATTGAAAATCCTTGTTAAGTGAGAATGCATAATTTTTTTCATTGCCTCTTATACTATTAGCTAAGGGTTTGATTACTAATGCAAATAGTAGAGGGGCAAAGAACACCATTGCCTTGTACCTTTATTTAAACTGAATTATTGAGAAATGTAAGATCCAATTTTAACATATGATTTGGAGTCTCAATACAGTTTTTTAAATATTTCAATAAGTTGTTCTGGAGATGTGAATGCTTCTAAAGTTCTAAACAGTTACATCTACAGGATCAAAAGCTCTCTTGATATCTAAGCTAATTAGGGTCAATGTCTTATTCATTTCTTTTGCTAAATCTAAGATAGTGACGATCATTATCTATTATCATACATTAATCTATTGACTATAAATCCTGCTTGATCTTTAGTTAATTTATCTACTATGTCTCTTAATCTTGTAGCGAAGATAGAAGTAAAGATTATAAAGTCTACATTTAATAACGAAACAGGTCTTTATGAGGAAACTAACTTATTATCCTTTCCTTGTTTAAGTATAGGTGAGATTACACAAAATTTCCATGAAGGAGGAATTAGTTTGTTACTCTAAATTATCCTGAAAATCTCACTCAATAATTCTAAATTATACAATGACTGGCCATTAGTATTCTAAAATGAGTATGCTGATTGGCCAGCCCAACCAGCGTCCCCCTTGTAAATCCAAGAATATACCAATGGAAAAAGTTCCAGTCACCCAGACTTGTTTTCCATTGGTATATTTTTTAAGGTTTTTTTTTTTTTTTTTTTAACAAAAATTTTTAAAAAATCTGTAGTTTGGACATACGAGAGACACAGCATGGAGAAAATACTAGGACAATCAAGTATGTCTTAAAACTAAAGACATGTACCTGATTTTTTTGTATTTCCTCCATTCTGTCTCTCTCCTACCCCTATCTAACTGTCTGAAGCTTTTTTTCTTTGTAAAAAAAAAAAAATGCAGCAGTGGAGACCTTCTTTTCTCCGTTGCTTCCTTTTCAAAGCACTGATGTACTGGGTATGCATGGGAATCAAGTCCAATATGCATGTGCAGTGCATCAGAAAAAGGTACCAGGATATTATTGGCCATGGAAGGGCAGTATGGCACCATTATACATAGACATTATTTAAAAAAAGTAAAACATTTTTTTCTTAAATAATGTCATTGTATAATAGCAATAACCAACTCAGTGGTGTGGTATATTAAGATTTACCCACAGTTGGCTTTATTTAATCACAAGGGTGAAGCCGTCATAATTAAACCACACCAACTGTATGTAAATCTTAATATACCACACCAACATTGTCAGTTATTGCTTAAATATTTACAGAAGCAGATTATGTAATTCCATACTTAAACCAAGTAACCTTGTAGCTTTACCATTTTCCTTTTTTAAAGATTTTTTAATTCTGTTAGGGTAATAGGCTTATTCTACAGAGATATTTATTGGTCATTAAGTTTATTGGTAACATTTTTTTCTTTAAATACTTTCCAATTTTATAGTCATCAGGATTATTTTTATCTTTATTATGATCCTCGTGAATTTGGTAAAAAAAATATTAAGCATTTCCTCTATATCTGAAGAAAGCTTATTAGTGTGAGGATTTCAAATAGTATTGATTTGTGTCCTTTTGCTTACCATTTTACTTCTATTAGCTAATCTATGTAGATTTTTTGACATCATCACATAACTGTGGGATTTTATTTTTTCTAAAGCTACCTCCACTTTATGCATTAAAACTGTTTGATATCTTGTCATTAATTTTTTAATAACTTCAGTATTATCTAATCTCTTTGTTTGCTAATCAAACCTCACTTTGTGTATTTCATCTTGTATTTCTAATAGTTCATTGTCCCACTGTTTCATTTTATTACTAGGTCATAATCTCATTATATCTAAGGAGAACTATAGTATGACTTTACTAACCTGACCATTATCATTCAAAGATAAAATATTCTCGATTTTTTCCTTAGAATAACTCTTAACTTCTTTTAATTTAATCATGTATACTGGGACTCTATAAATAATCTGAAATGTATTCATATCCTTTAATATATTAATACTTTGTGGATTATGATCTGACAAAGGACAATTAATAGTTTTAAAATAATTTACTTTATTAAGTACATTTGTACAGACATAAATCCTATCAATTTTAATTTCAATTCAATGTTCATAAGAATGAGTATGGAACAATGGCTTACCTTCTTCTTTTACTAACAAAGCAACTACATTATTATTATTAATCCATCTGTTTAGTGCTTTAGCTGATGCCAGAATTTTTGCTTTCTTCTATTCACTTATATATTTTATACTAGATGTGCAGTTAACATCACCTATTAGAATTAAACTTCCCTTCCAATGACTTTGATTTTAACCACTCTTGCACCTATTCCAGGGATTTAGTAAAACTTAGTGTGTAGAGTTTGCTATTATGCATAATTACTACAAATGTATGCATTCCTTTGGAATCATTAATAGATTCCATGACTTTAGCATTGCATAGATTTTCTCCAAAGTATAGCAGCTCCTCTCCTCCTTTTGATAAAAGAAGTACATGATAACATTTTGTAACCTAAGTTATTTAAATATTGACTATCTTTACCCATCAAGCAAGTCTATTGCAAGAGTGTAATGTCTCCTCTATTTAATTTTAGATATCTCATTAATGATTTCTTTTGATGCCATTATTTAATCCATTCATATTAATAGATAATAGATTAAAACTATCCATATTGTATATTTAAAATGATTTTTAAAAAGATATGATACATTTGTCCACCACATTAATTGTATGTAAGACTCTAATGCATTCCTCCAAAACTATCCTAACATTCCACAATTTTTGAATTCTTCCTTTCTACAAACTAAACTAATAAAACCTGTAAATAAAAACAAAACAAGTCTAGAAATGCAACTGTATATATTACTAATAAAACACAACCTACTGTGGATAGCAAAGTTCCTAGTTTGCCTGTGGAATAGACAAACTACTATACTATTCTATCTACCAATACTTCATTAACTACAAATTCATTAAAAAACCTAGCCAAAAGTTACCATGACTTACAAATAATTAATATAATATTATATACAAGTTAAAAATTTAGTTATACATTGCTCCATTTAAAGTATAACTCCATTACTACATAAAAGTTTAATAATCCTCTTCTGTTAAACACAGACATAAATTAATCAAACAGATAATGTATTATATACCTATTTACATAACTGTATATAAATTATCCATTAAATATTTCAAAATTATTCACTCATTCAACATTATTATAACTAAATATTTAAACAGATAAGTAGAATGGGGTCTAAATCACTTTGTTGAACTCTTAAAAGTTCAAATGTCATATAATCGACACCATATGATCAAACTTTTAAAAGTTCGAATGTTTCAATGGAAATCTCCGTACAGTGCAGAATGGGAAGATTCCCCTTTTCTGCACTGTAGTGTGATCTCAGAGTTGGTATATTTAAAGAGTGGGAGGTGTGGAGGGTGCAGGGGGGGCTTGCCCCCTTCTTAAACCATTCAGGTAGGCTTTTTCTTTGATTTTTTTTATTACTTTTTCAAACTTTTAAAAGTTCGATCATATGGCATTGACCATATGACGTTCAAACTTTTAAAGGTTCAATTATCTAATATAGATGCAGAGAACAAAGTGGGGCCTGAAGAGATAAACATATCTGTAAATTTACAGGTGACAGGTAATCTTATTATACTAAACTATTATACAAAAGGAAAATCAATGCACATATATGTTCATCATGCTAAAAGATATACACAAATTTTACAGATCTAGCAAAAGCTTTGAATTAATTTTAAAATTACAAATGTCTGTTATCTCAAAATTGTGTAACACTCTTAATATGGTAAATATTAATGTATTTAAAATCCTTTAGCTTATTCAACCAATTCACAAAAATATGTACATTACTGAGGACATAGAGAATGTCTTGTTATTTCTATAGAGTCAAAAGATATTGCAGTCTATATTGTATTCAGAAGTTACAATGTGCTTAATTCAAATCCCATTCTCCCCTCCCAGGATCAAACATACTGAAAAATCGTTTCTTTCAAAATGGATATACTGATTTATCAATATAACACTCACATATCGGCTCTGACTCATGAAATTAGTGACTTCAGGTAGTATTAATGAATCTAATGACATGCAATATGCAAAAAGCATCAAAGTTGACATGACCAAGCTACAGATTTCAGCTTGCAGAATATTTTCTAATATGTTTATATGAATATCTGTGTAAATTATATGAATTCCTGGACATTCACATTTCTTCCATATGCAGGTATGTGTAATACACATCTTTAATTATATTATCTGGCTTATTTGTCCACCAATATTCTACCTTATTCTATATAACTTATATTTCTAAAATCTCCCATCAAAGGGTATTTAACTACCAGATGTCTATTAGAAATTACAGGATATGTATGCATATTATGCATAATATGTTTATTCTTATTATTAATTCTAGTATTAAAAGCAATTTTGACTATATAAAAAGGAATTCTTGCTCGTTTAATATGAATGCGTGTGTGTTTAGTGATTGTGAACGTCTGCTCTGATCTAAGCTTCACATCCTGACATTAGAATTTGATTACAATGTGAAAATGACAACTCAGAGCACACAGTAGCTGCCAATTTCCTCTGAATGTTTCTCATTCTTCTTAATTCTTTTAACTGTTCTAATCAGTAACAAACATCTAACTTTACTTCTTTCCATTAATATGTACAGTTAGAGTTAATAACACTACAGTAGAAGCTATTAGCAATCAGCAAAATGTAAGCAGATTATATATCAGCAACAGCCCTGTATAAAACATTACTATATCTTTTGTTTTCCAAATTCTTCCCTATTAAGAAAAGAAAAAAGTGTCTTACTTAGATTTCTCATATATATATATATATATATATATATACACACACACACATATGGATTCACTTCAGAAGCTTGAAATACTGAAATCTTAAATTTCAGTATCTCGAGCCCAAGAAGTGGAATCCACAAAACAATGAAAACTAAACATGAAATTCAAAACCTCGAATACTGGACGTTTTGAATTTCATGGTTTTACTACACACACACACACACACACACACACACACACACACACACACACACACACACACACACACACACACACACACACACACACACACACACACACACACACACACACACACACACACACACACACACACACACACACACACACACACACACACACACACACACACAATCACTCTACTACCATACCCCTACTTAAATATTCTCACCCGAGGTTGCACTACATACAAAGACACACAAAACACTACCACACAATCACTCTACTAC
Organism: Protopterus annectens; assembly: GCF_019279795.1. Taxonomy (NCBI): domain Eukaryota; kingdom Metazoa; phylum Chordata; order Ceratodontiformes; family Protopteridae; genus Protopterus; species Protopterus annectens. The sequence goes on from NC_056749.1 coordinate 858,122,144, forward strand.
CATACCCCCTACTTAAATATTCTACCACGATTTTTTTTTTTTTTTTTTTTACGAGCACTCATAAAATCAACTAAGGCCAATTTTGAGAGAAAAATTGCCATGGATTCAAGGACAATCATAAGGCCTTTTTCAGCTATGTTAGGAACCTGGGTGGAAACTCAGATATGCTCAGAATTAGTCCAAAATGATACAAATCACTGAACCCACAGACATTGCCAACATACTGGCAGACAGGTTCAGTGCAAACTTCACCTCTCCCTAAAGAGATAACTATCCCAGCCAGTGTAGCCTCCCGACATCTCAAATGCAGGTGAAAGCTGCTCTCTAAAGCTAAAACAGCATCAATGGGACGGATGGTGTCCTGTGTGCGAGCTAAATGAGGAATTAAACCATAAGGCAGCTGTTTAATCTCAGCCTTACCACAGGATACGTGCCCAAGGAGTGCGCAACTGTGGTCCCACTCCACAAAGGTGCTCACGGACCCTGGTAATTACCCATAAGCTTACAAGTCTAGTCTGCAAAGCTATGGAGAGGATCATAATGGAGCTCATAAACAAAGATATAGGACTTGCAGACATTGGACCCGACCCAGTTTGGCTTTGTCAAGGGAAGATCATGCCTTTTGAACTTGGTACTTAAAAGTCACCAAGGCCATTGATGAGAAAGGCAGTCCATACAGCCTACCTTGACCTTGCAAAGCTCACAACCACTCGGGTATTGTAGAAAAACTTACCAGCTTAAATGTAAACCCATATGTCACAAGATGGGTTGCAAACTGGCTAAGGACAGAACCCACAGGGTTAGAGTTGGCTGTCAGACTCCAAGCGTCACAAGTGGTGTCCCACAGGTCCTTGGCCCCTATTTTGCATCTACTTCAGAAGTACAGGCCAACATGGGAGGACTTTGGCTGACAAAGTTTGCAGATGACTGCAAACTGCCATAGTGGAAACGGACACATATCCTTCAGAAGGACTCGAAACGAATGGCGGTACTGAGCCGTAGCCTGAAGTTAGCGCCAAAAAATGTATGGTCCTTACCCTTGGAAAACAAGGTAACCCCAAGCTACCATATGGGGTGGCATCCACTGCACAGAAAGAGGTCATCAAGGGACCTGGGGACCCAGGTTGACAGTGGCCTTTCTTTTCCCGGCCACTGTTGCTAAAGTGGGTAGAAAGACCTTCTACATTGCCCACCTGATCATGAAGGGATTCACATCCAGATCTAGGTAAGGTCATTGTTCCCTGTACTCTTCCTTATCAGACCAATGATAGAATTCCTGCAATGCCCCCATTAGGATGTATCTCACCCGACATCTGCAGCAGTGGAGAGCCCCAAAGTTCCTCCACCCAAGGATAAAGGACTCCAAATCTGTCATATGCTGCCAGATTGAAGAAACTCAGCTCCTATTCGATGCATACGTCTGTAGGTGACATGTGCCTGACATACAAGGCCATGTCCAACCCGAATTAATGGACATGCTCCACCAAAATCCAAATCCACCAAAACCACTAGAGACTTAAACCTTAGGATATAAATAGGATGTGCTGGAGGGATAGATTTATTATATGAATATCTGTGTAAATTATATGAATTCCTGGACATTCACATTTCTTCCATATGCAGGTATGTGTAATACACATCTTTAATTGTATTATCTGGCTTATTTGTCCACCAATATTCTACCTTATTCTATATAACTTATATTTCTAAAATCTCCCATCAAAGGGTATTTAACTACCAGCTGTCTATTAGAA